>NC_091310.1:3945631-3968131 GCF_038502225.1 Cherax quadricarinatus | reverse complement strand
TGCATTGATGTATACCCACGTTTGCATATTGTTAAGCATTTCAAAATGTTTTTCGAACCTCACTGCATGTGGCAGGATTTGATGAAATAACTTATCACTGGCCTGGTGTTCCAGTTTATGGGAGTGGCCATCTAGCTTCGGCTAGTGGCACACATTTATCTGCGATCTGGCTGAGTGGCCTAAGTAGTACGTACTGTACTGTGATACAGATTGTGTATGTTTGAATCTTGCTGTGGACTGAGAGATAATTATATATATATATATATATATATATATATATATATATATATATATATATATATATATATATATATATATATATATATATATATATATATATATATATATATATATATATATATATATATATATATATATATATATATATATATATATATATATATATATATATATATATATATTACGAGAAGAAAATATTCAAACAGTTCCTGGGAGAACCTTGAGTATTCCGTGAATTACGTTCATTCGCTTCTCTGAGGATGAGGGTCCCCAGTCCAGTTTTAGAGATAGTACGTCCCTGTAATGTGAAAAAAATATACATATATGAAAAACAGGAAGCTAGGCTCTCTTGTTTTTCTTTTTAAGTCAGCCTGCCTCCGTGGGAGACGGCCTGTTCGTTGAAAAAAAGCCAAAACAACGACAGGATGAGTTGAGTGATATCTCTAGGCCTTTAGTGTTAAAATCAATACATCTTCAGGAGCTTGCAATAATGAGAAAATGAGTAGGAAGTCCAGGTAGATCCGTTCAGGGGAACGACTCTAATTAAAATGAGATGACATTAAGCAGACCAATGTCAGGTGCGAGAAAAATGAATTCACAGTACATAAAAACCCATCAGCACTGAATATTTAGTAATGACGTAGCTACCACAACATTATTAACAAGTCAATTATCACAAACATGCAGTCAGATTCCATATCGTATCATCCTAAATGATTACTTTTCTTATCTCAAAAGTTTCTGGCATCTGTTAGTAGGAAAATTCCTTTCATCACATAAAAAAAATGGTCTACAAGAAGCGGCAAGAAGGAAATGATCCTACATAAAGCGGCTGACCCACCTGACCATTAGCTGCACGCAGGTTTATCTGTAAGGATAGACGGAAACAGCAAAGTTTTGTATTCCTCAATTCATCAGTGTAAAACTACGTTTTCCATTTGCTGCTTCCTCTAGACTCATTTTTTATGCCACATCAGGAGGAAAAGATCAGTCAGGGAACAGGAAATCAAGCTTAAGAAGGAAGGCAAAGAGCTCACAAGGAATAATGACCAGGTAAGTATGTAAAGATCCCGAAACGAGATATAGGGATGTATTCTCAGAGGAGACAGAAAGGTTTCTAGCAAAGTGAAGTGGTAGAGTATACAAGAAGTTGCTAGATAAACTGTTCACGGCTGAGGAGGAGGTGAAGAAACTGCTGTATTCGAAAGTGGTTTGTCAAGATAATTTTTCTCCAATTTTCTAGAGAGAGGAGCCAGAGGAACTGTGTGTGCCGCTAGCAATAATCTTCAACAAATCTATCGAAAAAGGGCAATTGGCAGAGATGTGGAAAACAGCAAATGCAGTCTCCGTTTTTAAGAATGGAGACAGACAGGGAGCATTATACTACAGACCAGTGTCATTATTTATTTATTAACACATCGGCCGTTTCCCACCAAGGCAGGGTGGTTCCCCCCCCTAAAAAAAAGCTATCACCATAATTCACTCCATCACTATTTTGCTCGCATACATTACAGTTATAAAACTACAACATTAACACCGGACCTTCAGAGTGCAGGCACTGTACTTCCCATCTCCAGGACTCAAGTCCGGCCTGAAGGTTTCCCTGAATTCCCTCATCAAAATTACCATGCTCACACTCAAACAGCATGTCAAGTCCTAAATATCATATGTCTCCATTTGCTCGTATCTAATACACTCATGCATGCTTGCTGGATGTCCAAACCCCTCGCATACAAAACCCCCTTTACCCCCTCCCTCCAATCTTTCCTAGGCCGACCCCTACCCCGCGTTCCATCCACTACAGATTTATACACTCTCGAAGTCATTCTATTTTATTCTATTTTGTTCTACCCTCTCTACATGACCCAAGCACCTCAACAACCCTTCCTCAGGTCTATGGAAAATAGTTTTGGTAATCATGCACCTCCTTCTAATTTCCAAGTCACGAATTCTCTGCATTATATTCACATCACATTTTGCCCTCACACACGACATCTCCACTGCATCCAGCCTTCTCCTTGTTGCAACATTCACCACCCATGCTGCACACCCATATAAGAGCGTTGGTATAACTATACTCTTATACATTCCCTTCCTTGCTTCCAAAGAGAAAGTTCTTTGTCTCCACAGACTCTTCTATGCATCACTCACCATTTTCCCCTCGTCAGTTCTTTGATTCCCTCATCTTTCATAGACCCATCTGCTGACACATCCACTCCTAAATATCTGAATACATTCACCTCCTCCATACTCTCTCCCTCCAACCTGATATCTAGTCTATCGTTACCTATTTTTTTCGTTATCCTCATCACCTTACTCTTTCCTGTATTGAATTTCAATTTTCTTCTTTTACATACCTTACCAATCTCATCTACCAACTTCTGCAGCTTCTCTTCATATTCTCCCAAAAGCACAGTGTCATCAGCAAAGAGCAACTGTGACAATTCCCATTTTGTGTTAGATTCTCTATCTTTTAACCCCAAACCTCTTGCCAACACCCGAGCATTTACTTCTCTTACAACCCCATCAGTAAATATATTGAACAACCATGGTGACATCACACATCATTGTCTAAGTCTTTCTTTTACTGGGAAATAATCTTCCTCTCTCCTACATACTCTAACCTGAGCCTCACTTTCCTCGTAAAAACTTTTCACTGCTTTCTATAACCTACCTCCTATTCCAAACATTTGCAACATCTGCCATATTGTCCCCCGATCCACCCTGTCATACGCCTTTTCCAAAGCCATAAATGCCACAAAAATCTCTTTACGCTTATCTAGATACTGTTCACCTATATGTTTCACTGTAAACACTTGGCCTACACACCCCCTACCCTTCCTAAAGCCTCCTTGTTCATCTGTTATCCTACTCTCCGTCTTACTCTTATTTCTTTCAATAATAACTCTCACATACACTTTACCAGGTATACTCATTAGACTTATTCCCCTATACTCTTTACACACTCTTTTATCCCCTTTCCTTTTATAAAAGGAACTATGCATGCTCTCCTCCATACATTTATTAAATAAAGGCACAAACCACTCCAAAACTATATCCCCGCCTGCTTTTAACATTTCTGTCTTTATTCCATCAATTCCAGCTACTTTACCCCTTTCATTCTACTCACTGCCTCATGAATTTCCTGCACACTCACAACTCGCTCCTCCTCACTCCTACAAGATGTTATTCCCCCTTGTCCTATACACGAAATCACAGCTTCCCTATCTTTAAACCTCTAACTCTCCATTTAATAACTCTCCTCTTCTATTTTTAACAATTAAATCCATTTGTTCTCTAGGCTTCCTTAACTTGTTAATCTCACTCCAAAACTTTTTCTTATTTTCAACAAAATTTGTTGATAACATCTCACCCACTCTCTCATTTGCTCTCTTTTTACATTGCTTCACCACTCTCTTAACCTCTCTCTTTTTCTCCATATACTCTTCCCTCCTTTCATCACTTCTACTTTGTAAAAACTTCTCATATGCTAACTTTTTCTCCCTTACTACTCTCTTCACATCATCATTCCACCAATCGCTCCTCTTCCCTCCCGCACCCACTTTCCTGTAACCACAAACTTCTGCTGAACACTCTAACACTACATTTTTAAACCTACCCCATAAATCTTCTTCCCTAATGCCTAAACTCTCACTAGCCCATCTATCCTCCTATTGGAGGATAGATGGGCTATATATCTTACCCTAACTGCCTCCTCCTTTAGCTTATAAACCTTCACCTCGCCCTTACCTGCTGCTTCCATTTTCCTAGTATCCCATCCACCTTTTACTATCACTATAGCTACAATTCAAAAGTTATCTGATATATCTGTGGCCCCTCTATAAACATTAACATCTCGAAGTTTATACAACAGCCTTTTATCTATCAATACGTAGTCCAATAAACTAGTGTCCTTACGCCCTACATCATATCTTGAATACTTATATTTCCTCTTTTTCTTGAAATATGTATTATCTATGGCCAAACCCCTTTCTATACAAAGTTCAATCAGAGAGCCCCATTATCATTTAGACCTGGCACCCCAAACTTACCTACCACACCCTCTTTAAATGTGTCACTAATATGTATATTATGTAAAGTCGTAGAGAAAATTATCAGAAAAAGAATGATAAACACCTAGAAAGGACTGGGCTGCTACATGACAACCAGCATGGTTGCAGAGATGGAAAATCCTGTCACAAATCTACCGGAGTTCTATGACAAGGTAACAAAAGGGAAGATTGCATTTGCTTGGACTGTAAGGAAGCTATTGACATAAAACTGCAGAAAAGACTGGTACAAACGTTAGAGATTCAGGCGGGAATAACAGGAAACGCAATGCAATCGATCAGGGAATATCTGACAGGAAAGAAATAATGTATGACGATCCGTGAAGAGGTGTTGGAATAGGTGCATGTGAAGTGTGGAGTTCCACAAAGGTCAGTCCTATGGCTGGTGATATATGTTGTATAAATGAATGACATGACAAAAGAAATAGCGTCAGATGTGTCCCTGTTTGCAGGTGATGTGAAACTGATTAGGAGAATTCAAGAGGAGAACTAGGAAAGGTTTCAAAGTGATTTATACAGATTACAAACCTGGTCCGGCAAATGGATCCTGGTGCGTAAGCTCACCAAGTGCAAAGTCAGGATGCTTAATGAGGTACAAAGAAGACCACAAACGGAGTACACGCTCGGGGAGTCAAAGGCTCCAAATATCACTCAAGGAGAAGGATCATGAGCACATCTAATATGTTACACACATCAGATGTGTGTAACATATTAGAAAACTCAGCGCCAGTATCCACACGAGGTCAAACATGTCTAGAGACTGGAGAAAGTGCAGATGTCTGCAACAAGACTAGTGCTGGAGCTAAGGAGAGGTAAAGGGAACCCTAATGACTCTTGAGGACATGATGGCTGGGGGGAATATGAGAGGAATTGAGAGGGTGAACAAGAGCAGAATATTTCAGAGATGGGATACAGGAACAAGAGAACACAGATGGAAGTTGAAAACACAGATAAGTCACAAAGATGTTAGGAAGTATTTCTTCTGCGTTTGGGATGTCAGGAAGGGGAACAATCTGGAAAGTAAAGTAGCAAAGGTGGGATACATACATATCTATAAAAAGAGGTACGATTGAAGGCTCTAGAAGCAGGGAGTGAACCTAGTAGCGACCAGCGAAGAAGCGGGGCCAGAAGCTCTAACTCAACCCCAGCAACCACATATAAGTGAGCACATATACCTGAGTACATATAGGCGAGTTCACACACACACACACACACACACTAACAGGTCAAGTGTTTATGGACAAGTGCTTTGACAGCTAGTTACTAGTACTACTACTATTATTACTAGAACTACTACTACTACTACTACTACTACTACTACTACTGATACTACTACACACACACACAGACACACAGACACACACACACACACACACACACACACACACACACAGACACACACACACACACACAGACACACACACACACACACACACACACACACACACACACACACACACACACACTTGCTTAATCTTCGCTCTCCAGCAGGAAATTTTCGATACATATGTTAGACTTATAAATCTTGCTATATCACCTGTCTTCACTACATTCTTTCCCCTGTAAATAAAGTCAGTTAAAAAACCAAGTTTTCCTATTAAAATATCATTGAAGACTTCCTCTCCTCTGTTACCTACACCTTAGTGACCCCATAAACAACATACCATCCCCACCCTCAGGTCTAACACCCTGGAGAGTGTGTATTCTGTGGAGGGGGCGGTGGGTGGGCCTCTACGTCCACCCACAGGGTTCTCAGACTCCCGTGAGTTTTCTGAGGCTGAGTGTGACCGTGATCGTCGAGACGTTATCCTTCGAGGACAAAAAAGCAAAGGACAACAGGCAAGGTAGGAAACAATTATAATTTCCAGAGGGTTTAGCATCCTGAAACAAAAGCTGATTTAGGTTGACTTATTTGTAGTTTTGAAGGTATTTCTTGAACCAAGAGGCCAATAAAGTTAACAAATAGTTATCAGGAAGAACCAGAGAGAGAGAGAAAACATATTCGCACAGCTAAACACTCTTACATCAAACACGAAATTTTAATTTAATGAATTAGACACGTGCAAGAAAGTAGCATCACTCCTAGGCTGAGGGACTGATTACCTCGCCTTCTACTGTCTTCTATTTACAATTCTACAGTCTTCCCTTTCTGTCCAGTTATTGTACAAATAGTCACTGGTTGGCGAAATGCTTACGAAATAAAGATATGACTCACGAAATTGTAATGACATGATTGCAAACAAACCATACCACGGGCGGGATTTGAACCCGCGGTCAGAGTCTCAAAACTAACCTTCCTATGGTGTAGAAATATACCTAGTTGGATGAATCTTATTGTGGCTAGCTGGTCCAGTGGCTAACGCGACGGTCTGGAGTTTTGAGACTCTCTGACCGCGGGTTCAAATCCCGCCCATGGTATGGTTTGAAATAAAGATACCAGATGTTGCCCGTGTGTCTAACACATTAACTTCTCGGTATAAATACCACTGATATCTAACGAAAACTTTTTTTACAAAACTGTCATTTAAATTCAACAGTGTTAATATTAGTCCTTTCAAGGAACACTTCACTGCTTCAAAATTTACTTGTACTTTTTCAATGTTATTGATGAGAATCTTCTGCCTTCCTTCTACATTGTTACTGAACATTATCTTCCACTGTATTGTTCAACAGTATCGTCTATTTTGTTGTTGAACAGCACTGTTGTTTGACGGTATCTTCCTCAGTATTGTTGAACAAAATCTAGGTGAACATTGTGCTGCTGTACTTAGACGGGTTAGGACCTCAACAGGTCACTCTGCCTCTTTTTCGGGCAATCCTAGGATAATTGCACATGTGCACCGATACCTAAATGATATTACTACACTGATGTTATATCACTCAGGGCGCAGTCTGTGATGGCAGTGCACCACCTAGAGTACCTGTAACTTTACGATACCTGTACGCAGTAGTAACTGGGTGGGTTATACATTATGTCGACGGTCACGCCAGACCTAACATGTTATATATAGACGTTCACGACGGACTTAACAGGATGTTATATACTATATCGACGTTCACGACGGACTTAACAGGATGTTATGTACTATATCGACGTTCACGACGGGCGTATGATGTTCATTTTGCAGACTGTGGTGGACCGTCACCAGAACATCACGAGACACCCCTGGCATAATGAGCAGTTCTGCACTTTTATATAACATTGTTGTTCACGACTGTCCACAATATACTCCACTAAGTAGCAATTGAGATTTCACAGCCAGTAATTTGAGTAATATACATCATTCCTATTATGTTTCAAGAGAGATGACTCAATTATGTTTCTTTCCATGATGAAACTGTTGGATACAATTATTTAGGCAGCAACCCACCCCGGTGGGTGATTGCAAGAGCTGACAGGGTTAAAAATTGCATTCGATACCTGGCCTCTCCTGATTGAGTACTGGTGTTGAGATAATCTGGTTTCTAAAGGTTCACCTGTCTGTCCAATGCATGAGAGTGCACATGGTGAGCAAAAACGCATGATGCTTTAGACCACTAAATCACACAAACCTTAACAATGGCGCATCCAGCCAGGTTAGATGTTGTACCCGCAATCGAAGGACATACGGTAGTGTGGACGCCTCTGAGCTGATTTCATTCTACTTCCTGTTTGTGTACTAGCTCAATAAGCAGTATATTGTATTATTGTACCCAAGAAATGAGCGATATTGATCAATAACAACACTGAACTAGTGAAAGAGTCGAACCCATGCTGTTTTGGCCCGCCTTATAGTGAGCAAAAATGCATGACTCTTTAGATCACTAGACCACTTGTTTCGTGGGTACAATAATATAATATACTGTTTGTTGAGCTAGTACACAAACAGGGAGTAGAATGAAATCAGCTCAGAGGCGTCCACACCACCGTAGGTCCTTCGATGGTGGGTACAACATCTAGCTTGGCTGGATGCGCCATTGTTAAGGATTGTGTGGTCTAGTGGTCTAAAGCATCATGCATTTTCGCACACAATGAGGTACCACCTGTGGAACTGGACTTTGAACCATCATCCTCAGAGAAAAGAATAAACTTGCTTCGGGAAAAACTCAGGGCTCTCCCCGAAGATATTTGAATATTGTCTTCTCCTACCACCCCGTATATTCCATGTAGATTTTATTTAAAAAAAAATACATTGACAAAGATACAATAGGAAAAAGAACAACAAAGATAACATCTTAGAGCTATGTCTCAAATATTTCGTCCAGCTCCCCGGCAGTGGGCTGCGTGCCCACAATGCTGCAGGCATTTCCCCTCAGGATTGCAACACAGAGTCTCTGAAAGAGGAAGCTGGCCGCCTTGTGGTCCTTGGTTTCTATGATGAGCTTTTTCACCCACCTCTTTGAGAAACTTTAGAGCACACTTGACCCATGCTCCAAGGGTCTCCGACCCTATTGGGATGAAGTTATAGCAAGGGGGAAGCCCATCATATCTGCGGGTCTTCTGGGTCTCCCTGTGGCTGGCAGCTCCACCCCCTTCAGCTATGGAGTATGGCAAGTAGGTCTTTGTTAATGTGGGGGCACAAGTATAGTCCCAGGCAATCTGATTACCATCCTTCCAGGGTAGCATAGTGGCTCCATCAGGATGCTTTTGACTTCAGTCAGACCTCAGTACATAGGGTTCCCTTTGAGATGGACAACGGGCTGCGGCGAAGCTTCTCTTTATGATGTCGTTGACCTCCTCATGTCTAGCATACCTCCCTTCTGATGTGTGACACACAAGACCATGAAGTCCAAATTGATCAACCGTCGCTATGCCGCAAATACACCAATGTTCGGTGAGTATCTGGCGGCTAGGCGAAGAGCAACACCAATCCGAATGGCTTGTGGGTCGAGTCGAGTGCTCAGGGAGGAACTGGGAACAACTAGAAGGAAATCTCCTGAGTGTGGTGCCTTCACTGCCAGGAGACGAGCTTTGTCCTTTCCTGAAGTGTAGGTGAGCATTGTGTTGGCGATTTTTTCCTTGATTGGTTTGTTCCAGTGGGACTGTTTGTGCTCTATGGGAGGAGCTGGTCTACTGGAAGAGTCTGCAAGGATGTCCTACCGCACGGCTGCTTAAATGAACCTTTGGTCTTGAGCTCCTACCACGTCTCTCAAGCTTTCGGGAACAATCTCCTTGACTAAACCACTGGAAGCCAAACAAGAAGACAGAAATGCAGGTAAAGCTACATGCGTTGCTTTGCGCACCCTTATACCTCCCAGTCGCAATGGGAGGGTTGCCTGATTCCATTGCTGATCTTCCAGCAAAACAGAGTGTGCATGTCAGGAAGTAGGTGAGTCTCTGCAGAGTAAGACACCTTGTGAGGAGATACAGAGCATCATGGGCATCAAGATCGCTTATTCTCTCCTCCATTCTCTTCAGGTCATTCAGTTTGTCCTTGAGGACAGTGTCGATGGCCTGATTACTCAGCTGTGATCCCAAGAGTGTGCTGTTGGATGGAGTGGTAACAGAAACTTCAGGAAAGATTGGTCTAACATCCCTGATTATTTCCCGGTTTGCTGTGATGATTTCACACATGGAGGGATTGAGGATGAGTTCCAAGGCTTCTGCCTGTGTCTTCACCAGTTGTAGGTCCTCTAACAGGGACTCTTCAGTACCTGCCAGAGTGTCATCATCCAGGTACCAAATGTTGAACTCGCTGCGTAGGCTGGAAGTTAGTTCTCTTACTGCCAAGCAGATGAGAAGTGGAGCGAGTGGATCACCCTGCTGAACAACCTCTGATGAGGGAATTCCATGTTCGCCAAACCAAAGAATTGAGGGTTTACTTTAGCCAACTGAAATGAAACGAAAAAGACTTGGGAACCGTTCTCGAACGGCCGGCAAGATCACATCTCTTTTCACCATATTAAAGGCATTTCTAAAGTCGAGTTTGACTACGGCCTTATATTCTGGTAGGTCCCTGATGTAGGCCTTTGCCACATGAGCAGCGGCTTCACTGCCTTGAGAGACCCCGAAGCCCAGTTGGTGTGGCTAGAGTAAACTGGCAGCTTCTAGGCAACGAGACGGCGAAGAGTGCTACCAACAGTAATGGGTCTCTTTCCCCCATCCTTCTTCTTCAAAGCACATAGTGAGGCTCCAAAAAAGATAGGTTTAATTTCTTTTGGAATCTGCCCAGCCATGCAGTTGTTGACGAAAGTTGTTAACTCAGAGAGAAGAATTGATGTAGATGTGCCTAGCACTGGAGATCCTCTGGTATTATTGCACCCAGGTCTTTGACATTAGTTTTTCCCTCTAGTGTGTGTTTGGAATTTGTTTTATTCTCCGATGAAGTTTCAATTTCCTCACGTTTTCCGTATCGGAGTAATTGAAATTTCTCGTCATTGAACTTCATATTGTTTTCTGCAGCCCATTTAAAGATTTGGTTGATGTCCGCCTGGAGTTTTGCGGTGTCTTCAATGGAGGACACTGTCATATAAATTCGGGAAGACACTGCGCTGTGATTTATATCTCTGTCTATGTCCGATATGAGTATGAGGAACAAGATGGGAGCAAGTACTGTGCCTTGAGGAACAGAGCTTTTCACCGCAGCCGCCTCAGACTTTACTGTGTTGACTACTACTCTTTGTGTTCTGTTTGTTAGGAAATTATAGATCCATCTACTAACTTTTCCTGTTATTTATTTGTCACGCATTTTGTGCGCTATTAAGCCATGGTCACACTTGTCAAAGGCTTTTGCAAAGTCTGTATATTACATCTGCATTCTGTTTGTCTTCTAGAGCATACAGGACCTTGTCGTAGTGGTCCAGTAGTAGGGACAGACAGGAGCGACCTTCTCTAAACCCATGCTGCCCTGTGTTGTGTAACTGATGCGTATCTAGATGGGTGGTGATCTTGCTTCTTAGAACCCTTTCAAAGATTTTTATATGTGACGTTAGCGCTATCAGTCAGTAGTTCTTTGCTATTGCTTTACTGCCATCTTTGTAGAGTGGGGCTATGTCTGTTGTTTTAGTAACTGTGGGATGGCCCCAGCGTCCATGCTCCCTCTCCGTAGGGTGTTAAGAGTAAGTGATAGGGGTTTCTTGTAGTTCTTGATAAACACGGAGTTCCATGAGTCTAGGCCTGGGGCAGAGTGCGTGGGCATGTCAGTTATCGCTTTTTCGAAGTCATATGGCGTCAGGATAATATCAAATAGGTGTGTGTCTACCAAATTCTGTCTCATAAAAAAAATCATTTAGGTCGTCGACTCTCAGTCTGGTTTGCGGCTCGCTAAAAACCTTGCTCCGTCTCGCTACCACTGATCTGTACCCTTGTACTTCAAAATGCGCCTCATCTGAAAATATAACTTCTCCATTCATCTGTCGTCCATCCCTTATGATCGAGTGCCCACCGCAGCCATTGCTTGTTTATAGCAGCAGTCAATTGTTTCTTAACCTGTTTTCTGGTGGTTCAACCAACTTCAAGGAACCTTCATCAAACAGTTGAAGAATCAACATTGACGCCAGCTGAGGTCAAACTTCTCTGTAGATCTTTGCTGATTTTCTTGAGATGTGGGTCGCATCCCGGGGGACAAGATTAACCTAAGTTTCCAGAAATACTCTGCATATCCAAGGGTTTTCTGTGTAGTATGATTATTATTATAATTATTATTATTATTATTTGTGCGGCTCAGCTCTGTAATAATAATTTAATGATGTCAAATGCTGAATTTAATGAATTAGTGAAAAAAATATATAAAATAAAATACAGTATCGGTAAAAAATTGCCTGAAATTCACTAATTCCGGAGTAAAACATTACCTGTGACGCTCTCACGTCAAGTGCGGTAGTTACTACGATTCGCTTCAGAAATGTCGTAGGAAAATGAGATTTGCACCAAAATATTACCAGATTTAAGGAATATTTTTTTTTCTTAAGCTTAATTCATATTCCATATTCTTCTCTATTTTTTACGTGTATGTCCCACGACATCGAGAACTAAGTCCCCTTGAACTTTTTAATGGATTAAATTGCAGGAAATAAACAAGATGATAAATTAGACACATAGAGCATCTTGTCATTTTGACTTTGTAGACGTTTCGCCATCCAGTAACTTAATCAAAACATTGGCATAATCTAATATAAGTGAAGACGAAGTAATCAGTCCCTCAGTCTATCTAAGGGACTGATTTACCTCGTCTTCTAAAGTATTCTGTATATATTTCCAGTCTTCAGAGTGTGTTCATACATTGTATTGATAAAGTCGCTAGATGGTGAGACGTCTGCAAAGTAATGATACACAGATGTTGAACGTAAGTCTAATTCATCAATTTGTTGATGTTGCATATCACTGATATACAAATAATGAAGAGTTGCAAGCCATCTTGGGCTTCATTAACAACAAGTGAGACAAAAGAAACAACTATGGAGCTGCCAGTTCCAGCAAATTAAAATAGTATTATCGTCGAATAAATTCATCTGTAAAGCTGATAAATAAGCAAGTTGTTTACCATAAATGATGTGATATTGTAATAAAGATTGTGTTAAGGAGTCTTCTTTCTTACAGTTTTGAACCGAGTTCGTTAATAGGGTTCGCTTTATCAATGATAAATGGAAGATCAGTGAGCCATATCACATCCTTGGGATGTGGGAAGCCAGGTTATAATAGAT
Organism: Cherax quadricarinatus; assembly: GCF_038502225.1. Classification (NCBI taxonomy): domain Eukaryota; kingdom Metazoa; phylum Arthropoda; class Malacostraca; order Decapoda; family Parastacidae; genus Cherax; species Cherax quadricarinatus. The sequence goes on along the minus strand of NC_091310.1, from coordinate 3,955,199 downwards.
GATTAGTCTAAAATGCCGTGTTAAGTGCGTCAAGCGTTGGTAAGTCTTGCTGCTATGACTGATCTACAGCCACTCATCATTACCATATAATCAAATCGAAACGAATGCTTTCTTAAACAGGAGATACTCTAAATTTTCTGAAAATTGCTTGACACAGTGACAGGTCGGATAGAATTCCTCGGTGAACCGGATGTGGCCCGTGGGCCGTGTTTTACCCACCCTTGTCTTAGCATCGCTTACGTAAAGGATAAATTCACCTCTCAAATGACATTTCAACAGCAGTGGCGCTATGTAGAATTATGAGACAGAAACCGCTTTAACAACGACGAAAAGACAGTAAAGGGAACGGATTAGGTAGAAAATATAACACCAATAAACACAGGAAGGAAATATAGAAAATGCAAATGCAGATGTAGAATCTCAATCTGCAAGTTTGCACCATGCGTGACACGTATAAATCCTTCCCCGTCCTCCCAACATAAACATATTAACTCAAACTTAACCATACCTACCCCAGACACCAACACACACAATCCTTACCCCATCCAGTACTATAATAACCTTCTCAACAACCACCTCTCACAATAACCTCCAACTCTCACTCTACTCCAATGATTCACATCATCCCTCACCTACACCTTCAACTGTGACCTCTTCCAGTGCAAGATCCATCCCCACAATTATAATTCACATTATCTTATGGCCATCGCCGTCTTCTCTACTTTCTTTTACCTCTACATCCACAAGAAGGACCAGAAAACCATGAAACTGTAAACAGGAACACACTAAAAGAAAGGTTCAGAAATACAGATGGAATAACAAACTAAAAGATGAATGGCATAAGCAATTAGAGGCATCTCTAAATATCATGGTACTTACAAAGATATATTTTATCTCACAGGGTTGATAACATATGCGTCTTTCCCAGCTGGATAACAGCTTACGAGAAATGGCATAGGAAATATAGGAAGGGGGAGAAGTAGCACTGCTAATCCGAAACCTGTGGAGTGTTGCGGAGATGAGAGTAATAAGCAACCGAGTATGCTGATAGCAGTGATGTACAGTTACCCATTAAATAACAGAACACCAAGACAATACTATAACAACAATAACATCAGCAACTTGATGACGGACTATCGTAGTGGCTGCAGCTAAAAAAAAATGTGAATGTGCAATGCCAAACAACTGACTTTATCCAAATGAAAGCGCTGTATGGCCCTTGTGGCTTAGCGCTTCTTTTTGATTATAATAATAATAATAATTATCCAAATGAAACCTTGCAACTACACACGGAACAAATATATGTAGTGTTAAGATGGTGGAAATGATATTGGAAACCTTCATCTGTCAACTTGTCAAAGACACAGACAGAGAGAAGTGGATGAACCAGCAAGCCTGGACCTGGTATTCACCCTAAACGAATCAGAAAATAGAATAAGAGAAGTTCGAGAGACCACACTGTTTCCGACTTTCAAAAATCATGTGAAGTAAACACGGAAAAAAAGCAGGACATGGGAATAAAAGGTCGAAATTGGACTTAAAGACAATTAACATCTACGAGACAATACGTTAGTGAAGTTTAGTGGGAAATGATGCTAGAAGGAAATACTACAAATGCAAAAGATCCACTGGGGAAAAACATAGGCTGAGTTGATAGTTCACAGAGAGGTGCGAAGAGGAAAAAAAAAATGGTGAGAGAGCAGAACAGCCAGAAAATGATACATACTAGTAAGAGAGCTGCTCAGTTGTCAAAGTTGCTTTACAGCCGCATCAAAGGAAAACGAAACAGAATCAAATAAGGATGAAGAAGGAAGGAGGAGAGCTCCCCAAAAATGACCACAGAGTTTGCAAGGAGCTCAACTATACGTAGTTTAAAAAAAAATTATTCATACAGGAAATAGTGATATTACCAGAGTCAAAAAGAAAGAATATATCAATGAATCATGTTCCCAGCATAAATAACATAAGAATAGCTGAAAAATTGCCGAGTACGCCAGAAGGCAATGGGACCAGATAATATCTCTCCCTGTGTAGAGAGAACAAAAGTAAATGCGCTATACAATAGAAAAAATCTAGAAGACAAAGCACCCAGGAAAATATGGAGATTACTCGAAAAGTCAGAAACGAATATATACAGATAAGGAGAGAGGCCCAGCGGCAATACGAAAATGACATAGCATCAAAAGCCAAATTTGCCTGGAAGCTGTTGTAAAGCCACATCAGGAGAAAAACAACAGTCAAGGACCAGATAATCTGGTTGATGAAGAAAGGAGCGAAGATCACAACAAACAATATGAAGATTTCAATGTAAAGATTTCATCTTGAGATTTAAGAGAGTATTTTCAGTGGAGAGAGAAAAGACCTCAGGAAGCCAGAGTGGCGGGAAGTGCTGGACACAATACACACAACAGAGGACGAGGTACAGAGTCTGCTAAGTGAACTAGATACCTTCAATGCGGTGGGACTGAATACCATCTCTCCGTGGGTCCTGGAAGAGGGAACAGAGGCCTTGTATACCTGGAGTTTACCTGGAGAGGGTTTCGGAGGTCAACGCCCCCGCGTTCCGGTCTGTGACCAGGCCTTATGGTGGATCAGGGTCTGATCATGCAGGCTGTTATTGTTGGCCGCACGCAACCCGATGAACGTACCACAGCCTGGCTGGTCAGGTACTGACTTGAGGTGCCTGTCCAGCACCTTCTTGAAGGCAGCCAGGGATTTTTCAAGTGAATTTAATCATATATCTCTCCCGCCTGCATTCTAAGGAGTACAGGTTTAGGAACCTCAAGTGTTCCTAATAATTGATGTGTTTCATCTCCGTTATGCGCGCCGTGAAGGTTCTCTGTACATTTTCTAGGCCAGCAATTTCACCTGCCTTGAAAAGTGCTGTTAGTGTGCAGCAATATTCCAGCCTAGATAGAATAATCGACCTGAAGAGTGTCATCATGGGCTTGGCATCTCTAGTTTTGAAGGTTCTCATTATCCATCCTGGTCTTAGAAGGTGAGGTCCTCTCACATGAACACTTCTAGGTCTTTTACATTAGTTTTTCGATATAGTTTTAATTTCCTCACGTTTTCCATAAAAACAAACTTCAACACATCTATCAAAACAGGGCAACGACTACCTGAGGTGTGAACGACAACAAATGTAGTCCCAATATTTAAAAAAAAGGAGACAGACACGCAGTATTAAAATACAGACAAGGGTCACTGACATGTATAGTATGCACAGTTATGGATAAGATTACCAGGAGAAGAATGTTGGAGCACCTGGAAAGGAATGAGATTATGCACAACCAGCACGGTTGTCCAAACCTGTGTCACAAACCTACTGACGTTTTACAACAAAGTGATAGTAATAAGACAAGAGAGAGAGAGAAGGGTGGATAGACTGCATTTTCTTGGACTGTAAAATGGCATTAGATACAGTTCCACACAAGAGATTCGTACAAAAGCTACAGGAGCAAACAGAGTCATGAAGATTAGGGAAGGTCAAAGAAGTCCGTACACAGAGTATAGGTTAGGGGAGTGAAAAATTGCAAACCTCACGCACGGAAAAGAATCTTGGCGTGAGTTTAATACTGAGCACATCTCCTTGGTGCCTGAGGCAAACATAAGAATAGCATTTCGATACATTAATAAGGAAACGTACATTGTGTGCATCAGGACCATATTTTAGTATGCAGGACCAGCATAGAACGAACATTTAGTCAAATACGTCACGAAATTATACAAAGTGCAAAAGTTTGCATCAAGACTAGTCCTCGGGTATGTTCTACAAGGAGAGGCTGTGGAAAATCAACAGGACGACATAAGAAGACAGGAGGGATAAGGGGGACATATGTGGAGAGGGTTTCAGGGGTCAACTCCCCCTCGGCCGGATCTGTACCAAGGCCTTGCAGTGGATCAGGATCTGATCAACCAGGCTGTTACTGCTGTCTCACTCAAACCGACGTACGAACCAGAGACTGGCTGATCAAGTACATATTTACTTTAGGTGCCTGTCCAGTTCTTTCTTGAAGACAGCCAGGGATGTATTGGTAATTTCTCTTTTGTATGCTTGGAGGCAGTTGAGCAGTCTTGGGCCCCTGACACTTATTGTCTTGTCTCTTAACATAATCGTGACACCTCTACTTTTCATTGGGGGAAGGGATATTGCATCTCCTGTCGAGTCTTTTACTTTCATAAAGAGTGATTTTCAATGTCAAACTTCATACTAATCCCTCTGGGGTTGTCCAAGTGTGTATTTTCATGCATTTTTCCAGCCTGTTTTCAGGAGAACACAAATCAAGGGACTTCAACTGTTCCAAGTAATTTACGTGCTTTATCGTACTTATGTGTGCTGTGAAGGTTCTTTGTACATTCTCCTGGTCAGCAAATTTACCTGCCTTAAAGGGGGCAGTTAGTGTACAGCAGTATTCCAGCATAGAGAGAACAATTGATTTGAAGAGAATTATCATGGGCTTGGTATCACTAGTTTTAAAGGTTCTCATTATACATCCTATCATTTTCCTAGCAGATGTGATAGATACATTGCTGTGTTCTTTGAAAGTGAGATCGTCTGACATTATCACTCCCAGATTGACAGCATCATTGCAATAACAGGTGAGAAGCTAACAGTTAACAAATTTTCACAGAAATGTGGGTATTCGAGGGAACAAAATCGCCCAGTCAAGTTGACAATGCAGACAAATTGGTATGGACTAGTATCCTACAGCAGAAACCATTGTTAAAGGGCTCCCGAGAATATCATCGAATGTACCTTGACCATGACAGAACAAGAAAAGAATAGGAGCAACTGATAGTAAGGGTAAGAAGACACCAGTGAAAGATAAGAGAGACTGAGCAGGCATCGACAGACAGGAAAGCTCAACCTCGGGGAGACCACTAAACTCAAATGCACAGCCCCAATCCCCCTCAGAACTAATTCCACTATCACAACAGCATTCCATAATATCCCTCCCTGCCTTCTATACCCCCCAGTCTGCACGAATACAGTAATGGAAAGGAAGCTAAAAGTGTGGTACACCAATGCAGATGGAATAATTTATAAGAGTGAGGAGTGGCACGAATGAATCATTGAGGCATCCCCAGACATGGAGACAAAGCTCACGGGGATGGTAACATATGCAATCTTTCCAGCTGGGTATCAGACCTGAGGAAAGACAGAGGGAGGAGGAGGAGTTGCACTCCTCAGCAAAAACCAGTGGAGTTTTGAGGAGATGGGAAGAATGAACAGAAGGGAAGGAGATGACTTCATAGTAGGAACACTTCAGACCGGGGTCAAAGGGTGATGATAGCATATATGTGCAACCCACCACTGAACAAGAGACTAAAACAAACGTACGATAAGAGAAATAGAGCGAAGGTGAATACAATAGCCGAGATGGCCAGAATTGCCAACAGAGAATATATCTCCGTGGGTCCTTAGAGAGGGAGCAGAGATGCTGTGTGTGCCACTAACAAAGATCTTCAACACATCCTTTGAAACTGAGTAACTCCCTGAGGTATGGAAGATGGCAATATGTACTCCCAATTTTTAAAAAAAGGAGACAGACACAAGGCATTAAACTACAGACCTGTGTCACTAACGCGTATAGTATGCAAAGTCATGGAGAATATCATCAGGAAAGTGATGGAACACCTGGAAAGAAACAAGTGTATAATCGACAACTAGCACGGTTTCTTGGAAGGAAAATTCTGTCACAAACCTACTGGAGTTTTATGACAAGGTTACAGAAGTAAGACAAGAGAAGGGTGGATAGACTGCATTTTCTTGGACTGCAAGAAGGCCTTCGACACAGTTTCTCACAAGAGGTTACTGCAAAAGCTAGAGGATGAAGCATACATAACAGGAAAGGCACTGCAGTGGATCAGAGAATACCTGACAGGGAGGCAACAACGAGTCATGGTACGTGACGAGCTGTCAGAGTGGGCATCTGTGACAGGCGGGGTTCCACAGGGGTCAGTTCTAGAAACAGTGCTATTTTTGGTATATGTGAATGACATGACGGAAGGGATGGACTCAGAAGTGTCAATGTTTGCAGATGATGTGAAGTTAATGAGGAGAATTAAATCGGATGAGGGTCAGGCAGGACTACAGAGACCTGGACAGGCTACAAGCCTGGTCCAGCAACTGGCTCCTTGAATTTAACCCTGCCAAATGCAAAGTCATGAAGATTGGGGAAGGGCAAAGATAAACGCAGACAGAGTACAGGCTAGGTGGCCTAAGACTGTAAACTTCACTCAAGGAAGAGGATCTCGGAGCGAGTATAATACCGAGCACATCATCCTGAGGCGCACATCATCCAGATAAGTACTGCAGCATATCGGCGCCTGGCAAACCTGAGAATAGCGTTCCGATACCTCAGTTCAAGACTCTGTTCACTGTGTACGTCATGACCATGTTGGAGTATGCAGCACCAGTTTGGAACCCACACCTGGTCTAGCACGTCAAGAAATTAGAGAAAGTGCTAAGGTTTGCAATAAGACTAGTTCCAGAGCTAAGGGGAATGTGCTACGAAGAAAGGTTATGAGAAATCGGCCTGACGACATTGAAGCACAGGAGGCTTAGAGGAGACATGATAACGACATACAAAATACTTCGAGGAATAGATAAAGTGGACAGAGACAAGATGTTCCTGAGACGGGACACAGAAACAAGGGGTCACAATTGGAAATTGAAGACTCCGATGAATCAAAGGAACGTTGAGAAGTATTTCTTCACTCAGAGTTGACAAGAAGTGGAATAGCCTAGAAAGTGAAGGGAGGAATCATACATAGCTTTAAGACAAGGTTTGATAAAGCTCCTGGAGCAGGGAGAGAGAGGACCTAGTAGCAATCAATGAAGAGGCGGGGCCAGGAGCTATGACTCGACCTCTATAACCACAAACAAGTGAGTACTAGCAAGTGAGTACTAACAAGTGAGTACTAACAGGTGAGTACACACATACGAAAAACTAACCAATTCATCAGGTTCTCAGAGACGGTCCAACTCTCGATAAAAATGCAAGAAAACATAAATGAAAAAACGCTAAAATACTTGAGTTTCTGCTGACTTAATGAAAATTTAACGTTATGTTATGTCATTTGATTTCCATCTCGAACTTAAAAAAAAATCATCGTTTTGTAAAATCAACAATGTACTCCATTTCTACCATACTTCTTGTATTGTAAAGTCTGTGAACCTGGAATGTTTGAACCTATCATTTATTCGCCGGCTAAACCTGCCACTAACCTGTCCCTTCCCTTATGATTCTTCACGCTGTGACATGTTTACGGTACCTACCTTACTGCTGCACAGCCGTCACCTGAGTACATTACTGCTGCACAGCCGTCACCTGAGTACCTTACTGCTGCACAGCCGTCACCTGAGTACCTTACTGCTGCACAGCCGTCACCTGAGTACCTTACTGCTGCACAGCCGTCACCTGAGTACCTTACTGCTGCACAGCCGTCACCTGAGTACCTTACTGCTGCACAGCCGTCACCTGAGTACCTTACTGCTGCACAGCCGTCACCTGAGTACCTTACTGCTGCACAGCCGTCACCTGAGTACCTTACTGCTGCACAGCCGTCACCTGAGTATTACAAGTTTATGATACAGTTGAAGGAACTTTCACATAAATAAACCATTAAGAAATACGATATAAGTGAGGGTCATACAACACCTGGAGAATGGAACAGGAGGAAGGAGTTAAAGAAGAATTGAGGAAGTTGAAGGTAGTTTCCGTTATTTGGAGAACAAGAGTCAGCGCTCAGCATCCACTTTGTTGGGAAGAAATAGATTTTGGATCTTACGAGAACAGAGAAATTTACTTATGCTGATTCCTACATATAAATTAGGTAAATTAGGTCATTTTATTTGAGGTCAATGTTTACCTTATCTGCTCGGATATTTATTATATAAATGCTACAACACTGGCTAGGTTGTGCAATGGAGGCAATTATATTTTGGGCCTATAGGGAAAAAAGCTGTTTTTTATGAGTGTGGGGGAAAGGGAGGCAGAAAAAAAACAATTTAGCCGAATCTAGCGTAACCTGGAACATTTCTCAAAATCCAGGTTGGGTTACTTAATGTGCCATGGGCCTAAGATATTAACTCTACTGCACAACCCATATTTAAGCTGAATCCGAATACCTATCTAATATATAACCCATATTTTATGTTAACTGGTTCGAGGACAGATGAGAGTGCTATGTTAGCTTTTCTGCAAAACAATTAATATATTGAAAATCTCAGTCACTTTTTCACAATTTTCCATGTTGAGAAGACGAGGTTGTATCAGATTTCCTCACAGTTGTGGTAATACCGTCGGAAACACTGTTGTTCTCAGGAGTGTTCAGGGAGTGGCAAGCGTCGGCAATCATTCACTGTACGTGGATCAGATGATCACCTGTTTCCTGTATAATTATACACTAATACTGTAAGTGGTATGTTGATTCCCACACAGTAGCTTTTTGCATTGTTCTGATTTTCGTAAGATGCTACGAGCCTTTTGAAGACGTCGAATGTGCCTAGAAGCCTCACTAATAGCCGTCACTTACACAATAGAACGTAACACTGGAAACCACAAAATTTCTAATGCATTAGCATACATGATACTTAAGCAGACAAAACACCACCTACCCAACAACGCAGGAGTCACATGATCTCATCGTCTACCCATCTTCATCCCAACATAACATTCTTCAGATCACCATGCGTCACTCACACCTCACTTCAGGTCACCATGCGTCACTCACACCTCACTTCAGGTCACCATGTGTCACTCACACCTCACTTCAGGTCACCATGCATCACTCGCACCTCGCTTCAGGTCACCGTGCTTCACTCACACCTCACTCTCCGCCTATATATAATGTCTTTCTACCTCTGTATGTTAGAAGTTATTAAGGTCCCAGAACAGAAACGTTTTCTAATATGTCATAGTGTTTGCTTACGTGTCTTCCTAAACGTCCCAGTTTCTGTGTTTCCAAACTCTATTATATCATAATCTACCAGTTTCTCTGTTCTAGAACTCTAATACCTCGTGACCTACCAATTTCTGTGTTCCAGAACTCTAATACCTCATGACCTCCCAGTTTCTGTGTTCCTGAGCTCCAGTACTCATGACCTACCAGTTTCTCCCACATATACTTCTTGTCACATCCTCCACATGGTATAATTTAGAATACTCTTACGCTGGTTCTCTTTCGTGGTTCTGGGACAAGTTCTTGACTGACTGAAGATAAAGTGTTAGGGGATTTACCACAGATTAATTTTTAATTTTGTGGGTAAACTGTTGAACCATTTACAAAAGTTCTGTTTTAGTTATATTCGACAAGCTAAAATCTTAAGCTTGGGTAGAATATCAGCTGTTTCTGACAAGTCCTTGACCACCTCACCCACATCATCATAAACGGTCAGGTGTTGTAAGTTGACCAACAAGTGTAATGTCGCCCTTATATTCCTTCTGTTGCTCTTTTAATTTTACACTTTCTTGATAATGTGAGAAATTACGAAAACACTTGAATGTTCAGTATTTTCACAGTGGTTGTTCTTCTTCATGTATGCATATATATTGATGAA
>NC_091310.1:3930631-3940631 GCF_038502225.1 Cherax quadricarinatus | reverse complement strand
AGATGATGGAATATGTAGCAATAAAATGCAAGGAGGCTGAGGAGAGGTTTGTACCCAAGGGTAACAGGAGTAATGAAAAAGCCAGGATGAGCCCATGGTTTACCCAAAGGTGCAGGGAGGCAAAAACCAAGTGTGCTAGGGAATGGAAGAAATATAGAAGGCAAAGGACCCAGGAGAATAAGGAGAACAGTCGTAGAGCCAGAAATGAATATGCACAGATAAGAAGGGAGGCCCAAAGACAATATGAAAATGACATAGCAGCGAAAGCCAAATCTGACCCGAAACTGTTGTACAGCCACATCAGGAGGAAAACAACAGTCAAGGACCAGGTAATCAGGCTAAGGAAGGAAGGAGGAGAGACAACAGGAAATGACCGGGAAGTATGTGAAGAACTCAACAAGAGATTCAAAGAAGTGTTCACAGAGGAGACAGAAGGGACTCCAGAAAGACGGAGAGGTGGGGCACACCACCAAGTGCTGGACACAGTGCACACAACCGAGGAAGGAGTGAAGAGGCTTCTGAGTGAGCTAGATACCTCAAAGGCAATGGGGCCAGATAACATCTCCCCATGGGTATTGAGAGAGGGAGCAGAGGCGCTATGTGTACCCCTAACAACAATATTCAATACATCTATCGAAACCGGGAGATTGCCTGAGGCATGGAAGACAGCAAATGTAGTCCCAATCTTTAAAAAAGGAGACAGACATGAAGCATTAAACTACAGACCAGTGTCACTGACATGTATAGTATGCAAAATCATGGAGAAGATTATCAGGAGAAGAGTGGTGGAACACCTAGAAAGGAATGATCTCATCAACAGCAGCCAGCATGGTTTCAGGGACGGGAAATCCTGTGTCACAAACCTACTGGAGTTCTATGACATGGTGACAGCAGTAAGACAAGAGAGAGAGGGGTGGGTGGATTGCATTTTCTTGGACTGCAAGAAGGCGTTTGACACAGTTCCACACAAGAGATTGGTGCAAAAACTGGAGGACCAAGCAGGGATAACAGGGAAGGCACTACAATGGATCAGGGAATACTTGTCAGGAAGACAGCAGCGAGTCATGGTACGTGGCGAGGTGTCAGAGTGGGCACCTGTGACCAGCGGGGTCCCGCAGGGGTCAGTCCTAGGACCAGTGCTGTTTCTGGTATTTGTGAACGACATGACGGAAGGAATAGACTCTGAGGTGTCCCTGTTTGCAGATGACGTGAAGTTGATGAGAAGAATACACTCGATCGAAGACCAGGCAGAACTACAAAGGGATCTGGACAGGCTGCAGAACTGGTCCAGCAATTGGCTCCTGGAGTTCAATCCCACCAAGTGCAAAGTCATGAAGATTGGGGAAGGGCAAAGAAGGCCGCAGACGGAGTACAGTCTAGGGGGTCAGAGACTACAAACCTCACTCAAGGAAAAAGATCTTGGGGTGAGTATAACACCAGGCACATCTCCTGAAGCGCACATCAACCAAATAACTGCTGCAGCATATGGGCGCCTAGCAAACCTCAGAACAGCATTCCGACATCTTAATAAGGAATCGTTCAGGACCCTGTACACCGTATACGTTAGGCCCATATTGGAGTATGCGGCACCAGTTTGGAACCCACACCTAGCCAAGCACGTAAAGAAACTAGAGAAAGTGCAAAGGTTTGCAACAAGACTAGTCCCAGAGCTAAGAGGTATGTCCTACGAGGAGAGGTTAAGGGAAATCAACCTGACGACACTGGAGGACAGGAGAGATAGGGGGGACATGATAACGACATACAAAATACTGAGAGGAATTGACAAGGTGGACAAAAACAGGATGTTCCAGAGATTGGACACAGTAACAAGGGGACACAGTTGGAAGCTAAAGACACAGATGAATCACAGGGATGTTAGGAAGTATTTCTTCAGCCACAGAGTAGTCAGTAAGTGGAATAGTTTGGGAAGCGATGTAGTGGAGGCAGGATCCATACATAGCTTTAAGCAGAGGTACGATAAAGCTCACGGCTCAGGGAGAGTGACCTAGTAGCGATCAGTGAAGAGGCGGGGCCAGGAGCTCGGACTCGACCCCCGCAACCTCAACTAGGTGAGAACTAGGTGAGTACACACACACACAGAAGCTAGGATACAGTGCTTAGAAGAGAAGCTAAAAAACCTAAAACAGATTAGAGAGAGAAATGATAAATCAGATGCTACATCAGGAAATTCTGTTAGGCACAGACAAGAGGACGGTAAGAAACAAAGGAGATATGCCATACGCGAAGGCCCTATCAGACCCACGTGGGGCCAGGGAAAAGAGGAGGAGCATACTAAGATCAAATGACAGGTCTGAAGACAATGAAGGTATGTTATATGCAGAGACTCTAACAGCCAACTGCAGTAGCAAGGAACAGCTGATCATGAAAGACAGTTCACTGAGCATAGAAGTTTCAGCAAGGACAGGGATTGAAGGCAGGAACGTTTCAATGGAGGGAACTAAAACACCTCAGAGATTGCAAATGGAGACTCAGTGGGAGAAGGAAAGGGAGAGGTTAGTTTTTGTCTACTGGCTCCAAGAAGCCAAAGGGGACAGCTTTGAAGAAATAAAACAGGAGGAGGAAAAAATGATTGAAGACATCATGAAAACAATAGGTGAGGATGATATGACCCAGGTGACAAATTTTCGGAGAACTGGGTGGTTTGCGAGTGGAAGGAAAAGGCCTATCAAAGTAATTTTCAAGGAAGAATCAGCTCAAACCAGGATCCTGCAAGAGAAAGCACGACTGAGGGACAAACCGGGGTACCAGAGAGTGTACATCGATCGCGACAGAACACAAGAAGAAAGGACTACACTGAAAGAGAGGGTACAGAGACGCAAGGAGGAAAGAGAGGGTACAGAGACGCAAGGAGGAAAGAGAGGCAATGATGAAGATGAGCAGGACCCAGACACAGGAGGAAGGGCAAACACACCCTGCAGAAACTCCCACAGAAGGACTCCAACTGCAACAATCCCAAAGCAACTGAGCAATCTAAACCAGAACCCACACACTGTTCCCTCTCTCACCAACCCCCACATCACAAGCCTCAACCCAACAGCTGCCCCCTATGGGCATTCTGACACAACTCCCATCATCACAAACCCCACCCACACCACAGCCCTCCATAGGCCCCCACCAAGGCTCTCATTCCCCCAACCCCAATATTCTCCCAGAACCACAGTGATAGAAAAGAAGCTGAAGGTTTGGTACAGAAACGCGGACGGAATAACGAATAAATATGAGGAGTGGTACGAAAGAATCAGCGAGAAATCCCTAGACATCAAAGCAGTCACAGAAACGAAACTCGCTGAGACAATAACAGATGCAATCTTCCCACCGGGATATCAGATCCTGAGGAAAGATAGGAGTGGAGGGGGAGGAGGGGTTGCACTGCTCATAAAAAACCGATGGGGATTTGAGGAAATGGAAGGAATGGACATGACTGTAGAAAGGGACTACATAGTAGGTACAATTCAGTCTGGAGAACATAAAGTAGTCATTGGAGTGATGTATAACCCACCACAGAACTGCAGAAGGCTAAGAGAGGAGTACGAAGAAAACAACAGAGCGATGGTGGACACACTGGCTGAGGTGGCAAGAAGAGCTCACTCGAGCAGAGCAAAGTTACTGGTAATGGGCGATTTCAACCACAGGGAGATCGTCTGGGAAAACCTGGAGCCACATGGGGGTCCCAAAACATGGAGAGCCAAGATGATGGGTGTGGTACTTGAAAACCTCATGCATCAACATGTCAGGGACATGTTGATGCATGTAGAGCTACAAGTAGAGAAGGTAACAGGAATTGAATGGGAGAAGCCAAACTACAAAAAGGGTGACTACACAGGTATGAGAAACTTCCTGCAGGAGGTTCAGTGGGACAGAGAACTGGTAGGAAAATCAGTAAAAGAGATGATGGAATATGTAACAACAAAGTGCAAGGAGGCAGAGGAAAGGTTTGTTCCCAAGGGAAATAGAAATTATAGGAAGACCAAAGTGAGTCCTTGGTTTACCCGAAGGTGTAGGGAGGAAAAAACTAAGTGCACCAGAGAATGGAAAAGGTACTGGAGGCAAGAGATTCAGGAAAATAAGGAGATTAGTAGAAGAGCCAGAAACGAGTATGCACAGATAAGGAGGGAGGCCCAGCGACAGTACAAGAACGACATAGCATCGAAAGTCAAGTCTGACCCGAAACTGCTGTATAGCCACATCAGGAGGAAGACAACAGTCAAGGACCAGGTGATAAGGCTGAGGAAAGAAGGTGGGGAACTCACAAGAAACGATCAAGAAGTATGTGAACAGCTCAATATGAGATTTAAGGAAGTATTTACAGTGAAAGCAGGAAGGCCTCTGGGGGGACAGAACAGAGGGGACACCAGCAAGGAATATACCAACAAGTGTTGGATGACATACATACAAATGAGGAAGAGGTGAAGAAGCTGCTAAGGGACATCGATACCTCAAAGGCAATGGGACCAGACAACATCTCCCCGTGGGTCCTTAGAGAGGGAGCGGATATGTTGTGTGTGCCACTTACCACAATCTTCAACACATCCATGGAAACTGGGCAACTACCGGAGGTATGGAAGATGACAAATGTAGTTCCCATTTTTAAAAAAGGAGACAGAAAAGAGGCACTAAACTATAGACCTGTGTCACTGACGTGTATAGTATGCAAAGTTATGGAGATTATCAGGAGGAGAGTGGTGGAGCACCTGGAATGGAACAAGAGTATAAACGCCAACCAGCACGAAATCATGGAAGGCAAATCCTGTGTCACAGACCTTCTGGAGTTTTATGATAAAGTAACAGAAGTAAGACACGAGACTTCTTCTTGGACTGCAAGAATGCATTTGACACAGTTCCTCACAAGAGATTAGTGCAGAAGCTACAGGATCAGGAGCATATAGCAGGAAGGGCACTGCAATGGATCATAGAATACCTGACAGGGAGGCAACAACGAGTCATGGCACTTGATGAGGAATCACAGTGGGCCCCTGAGACGAGCGGAGTCCCACAGGGGTCGGTCCTAGGACCAGTGCTATTTTTGGTATATGTGAACGACATGATGGAAGGGTTAGACTCAGAAATGCCCCTGTTCGCAGATGATGTGAAGTTAATGAGGAGAATTAAATCAGATGAGGAACAGGCAGGACTTCAAAGAGACTTGGACAGGCTGGACACCTGGTCCAGCAACTGGCTTCTCGAATTTAACCCCGCCAAATGCAAAGTCATGAAGATCGGGGAAGGGCACAGAAGACCGCTGACGAAGTACAGACTAGGTGGCCAAAGACTGCAAACTCGCTCAGAGAGAAAGATCTTGGGGTGAGTATAACACCGAGCATGTCTCTGGAAGCACATATCAACCAGATAACTGCTGTGGCATATGGGCACCTGGCAAACCTGAGAACAGCGTTCCGATACCATTGTAAGGAATCGTTCAAGACACTGTACACCGTGTATGTCAGGCCCATACTGGAGTATGCAGCACCTGTTTGGAACCCGCACTTGATCAAGCACGTCAAGAAATTAGAGATTATTATTATTATTATAATCAAAAAGAAGCGCTAAGCCCAAGAAATTAGAAAAAGTGCAAAGGTTTGCGACAAGGTTAGTTCCAGAGCTAAGGGTAATGTCCTATGAAGAAAGGTTAAGGGAAATTGGCCTGACGACACTGGAGGACAGGAGGGTCAGGGGAGACATGATAACGACATATAAAATACTGTGCGGAATAGACAAGGTGGACAAAGACAGGATGTTCCAGGGAGGGGAGAGAGAAACAAGTGGTCAAAATTGGAAGTTGAAGATTCAGATGAGTCAAAGGGATGTTAGGAAGTATTTCTTCAGGCATAGAGTTGTCAGGCAGTAGAATAGCCTAGAAAGTGACGTAGTGGAGGCAGGAACCATACATAGTTTTAAGATGAGGTTTGATAAAGCTCATGGAGCAGAAAGAGGACCCAGTAGCAACAAGTGAAGAGGAGAGGCCAGGAGCTAGGACTCGACCCCTGCAGCCACAAATAGGTGAGTACACACACACACACAAACACACACATACACGCACACACACAAGCACACACGTGTGTACATACAAAAGGACCATAAATACATAGGCACAAGCTTGTATGCGAAGCGCACACAGCCTACCCGCTAGCACGGCATATAGAAATAAACAGGAAAAAACCCTCCCTCTCCTTCTCCTCCTTCTCCTCCTCCTCCCCGTCTCCTCCTGCTCCTCCCCATCTTCTTACTACTCCTCCTATTTCTCCTCCTTTTCCTCCTCTCTCTCTTCTCCTCCCCTCTTCCTCCTCTTTCTCCTCCTGTTCCTCCTCCTCTTTCTCCTCTTCCTCCTCCCCCTTTTCCTCCTTCCCTTCCTTCCCCACCTCTTCCTCCTCCCCTCACTCCTCCTCTTCCTTCTTCTCTCCCACCTCCTCCTCCTCTTCCTTCCTCACTTCCTCCTCCTCCTCTTCTTCCTCCTCCTCCCTGTCCTTCTCTGGTATAGAGTCTACTAGGCCTCACAAACACTACACACACACATAAGAGCATGTGAGAACAAACTCTGTGTATATACACACATGTACATGAACCCTTACCACCACTATGAAGGCTTATCCTAACCATCCTCTGCTGCATGTACTCCCCCCTTACCTCTGTCTCTCTCTTTCTCTGCTTTTCTCTCTCTCTCTCTCTCTCTCTCTCTCTCTCTCTCTCTCTCTCTCTCTCTCTCTCTCTCTCTCTCTCTCTCTCTCTCTCTCTCTCCTCTTCCACTTCCACTTCATCTTCCTTCTCCTTCAGCTCTTTCTCCCTCCTCCTCTCCCCCATTCCTTTTCCCTCACTTCCTTTCCTCCTCTCTCCTTGTACCCCCATCCCTCTGCCACTCTGCCACGGTCCCACCCCTTCCCACACTATCCATCTCCTTCCTCCCTACCTTCCTTTCCCTCTCCCTCCCCACATCAAACACCCCCTTCACACACACACTCACTCTCGAAAATACATAAGCTCTTCTTTCTGTGGTAAAAAAAATGGGTTACCAAAGAGCAGGACAGAGAACCAGGGGACTGATGGATAAACCTGGGAAAGAAGATTGGAAGGCAGAGCTCATGAAAATGGAGGAAGAGTGGGGAAGGCAGGTAGAAGAGCTCTGCAAGAAAATGGAGGAGAGGATAACTGCTGAGAGCAGGAAATGGGAGCTACAGGCCATAGCAGCAGAAGTTAAGATACACAGCTTAGAAGAGGAACTAAAAGAACTGAAACAGCCTGAAGAACCAAAGGACAGTGCAGCCATGACATCAGGAACTGCTACATCAGTAACAGACAAGGGGACTGTAAGGAGCAAAGGAGCTATACTGTCTGTAAAGGCCCTGCCAGACACTTGTGGGGCTCAGGAAAAGACAAGGAGCACATCAAGAACAAATGAGAGGACTAAAGACAATGAAGGAGTTTAGTTATATGCAGAGGCTCTAACAGACAACTTCATTTCCCAAGAACAGATGAGCAGAAAAAAAGACAGACCACTGAGCACAGGGGGATCAGCTAGGGAAAAGACTGAAGGAAATACCACCTCACTGGCAAGAACTAAATCGTCTCAGGGGATGCAAAGGAAAATACAGTGGTAGGACTAAAGGAAGAGGTTAGTTTTTCACTACGGGCTCCAGGAAGATGAAGGGTATACTTATGAAGCAAGAAAACAGGAGGAGAAAAAAGTGATTGAAAGTATAACGAAAGCAATAGGAGAGGACGACATGACCCAGTTGACAAATTTTTGGAGAATTGGATGGTGTACAAGAGGAAAAAAAGCGGCCAGTTAAAGTGATTTTCAAGGTAAAGTCAGCTGAAAACAGGATCCTGGAGGAGAAAGCACAACTATGGGACAAACTGGAATACCAGAGAGTGTACCTCGATCGAAACAGAACACAAAAAGAAAGAAAGAAGGATGCTGAAAGAAAGGGCACAAAGATGCAAGGAGAAACGAGAGACAATGACAGAGATGTGGAGGAGAACCCAGACCCAGGTGGAAGAGCTAACACATCCTCCTCCAGAACCACCCACAGAAGGAATCCAACCACAGCAACACCAATGCAACAGAACAATCTAAACCAAAACCCCCACACAGCACCCTCTGCCCAACCCCCTCATCACAAATCCCACTCCCACACTAACCCCCCTAGGCTCTCTGCCCCCACCCCCACAGCAACCCCCTATAGGCAACTGCCTGGGATCTTGCTCCCCCAACCCCACCATTCTCCCTGGGCCACAGTTTTAGAAAAGAAGTTGAATGCTTGGTATAAGAATGTGGAAGGAATAACAAATAAATTTGAGGAGTGGCACGAAAAAATTATCATTGCAGACATCATAGCAGTCCCAGGAACAAAACACACTGAGATAACAGACGCAATCTTCCCACCCGGATATCAGATACTAAGGAAAGATAGAAGGAGCAGAGGGGGAGGAAGGGTTGCATTGTTCATTAAAAACCAATGGGGATTTGAGGAAATAGAAGGAATGGACGAGATTGGAGAAGCGAATTACATAGGTACAATTCAGTCTGGGGGACATAAGGTAGTCATTGCAGTGATGTATAACCAGCCCCAGAACTGCAGGAGGCCAAGAGAGGAACATGAAGAGAGCAACACAGCAATGGTGGACACACTACCTGAGCTGGCCAGAAGAGCTCACTCGAGTAGAACAAAACGTGGAGACACAGTGGGTCCAGAAACATGGAGAGCCATCTTGACAGGCACAGACTGATTAATGAATCTCAACACGGTTTTACAAAGGGGCGTTCCTGTCTTACGAATTTACTAACTTCTTCACAAAGGTGTTTGAGGAGGTAGATCATGGTAATGAATATGATATTGTGTATATGGACTTCAGTAAGGCTTTCGATAGAGTTCCACACCAGAGGCTATTGAGGAAACTTAAGGCACACGGAATAGGAGGA
Source organism: Cherax quadricarinatus (assembly GCF_038502225.1). NCBI lineage: Eukaryota > Metazoa > Arthropoda > Malacostraca > Decapoda > Parastacidae > Cherax > Cherax quadricarinatus. The sequence continues at coordinate 3,931,696 of NC_091310.1, read as the reverse complement.
GAATTTTTTTCATGGGTTGAGGCATGGCTCACAAACAGACAGCAGAGACTTTGCATAAATGGGGAGAAATCAGAATGGGGGCACGTCACAAACGGTGTTTCTCAGGGGTCAGTGTTGGGCCCGTTGTTGTTCACAATTTACATAAACGACATATATGAGGGAATAAATAGCGACATAAACAAATTTGCTGATGACACCAAAATAGGCCGTCCAGTTCATTCTAATGAGGACACTAGAGCACTCCAGTATGATTTGAATAGACTGATGCAACGGTCGGAGAAGTGGCAGATGCAGTTTAATATTGACAAATGCAAAGTTCTAAATGTTGGACAATTAAATAACCATGCCACATATGAACTAAATAATGTAGATCTTAATACTACTGATTGCGAAAAGGATTTAGGAGTTCTGGTTAGCAGTAACCTAAAACCAAGACAACAGTGCATTATTGTTCGCAATAAAGCTAACAGAATTCTTGGCTTCATATCTAGAAGTATATATAATAGAAGTCCTCAGGTTGTTCTTCAACTCTATATATCCTTGGTTAGGCCTCATTTAGACTATGCTGCTCAGTTCTGGTCACCGTATTACAGAATGGATATAAATGCTATGGAAAACGTACAGAGGAGGATGACAAAGATGATCCAATGTATCAGAAATCTTGCCTATGAGGATAGACTGAGGGAATATGATCGAGGTGTATAAATGGAAAACAGAAATAAATAAAGGGGATGTAAATAGCGTGCTGAAAATTTCCAGCCAAGACAGGACTCGCAGCAATGGTTTCAAGTTGGAAAATTTCAGATTCAGGAAGGATATAGGAAAGCACTGGTTTGGTAATAGAGTTGTGGATGAGTGGAACAAACTGCCGAGTACAGTTATTGAGGCTAAAACTCCCACCCACCCACACCCACACGAGTGGGTGTGGGTGGGTGGGAGTTGGACCTGACTAGCTGCTGGGACTGGTGCAGTGCTCCATCCCTGAGTGGAGGTGGCCAAACTGGGTGGGTCATTGGGCTAATCCGGGGGGTCATTGGTCTAATCTGAGGGGGACATGGACCTGCT
>NC_091310.1:3858131-3923131 GCF_038502225.1 Cherax quadricarinatus | reverse complement strand
AGAAGAGCTCATGCATGCAGGGCAAAGCTCCTGATCATGGGTGACTTTAACCACAAGGAGATAGATTGGGAGAACTTGGACCCACATGGGGGCCAAGATACTTGGAGGGCTAAGATGATGGAGGTGGTACTGGAGAACTTCATGTACCAACACGTAAGGGACACTACAAGAGAGAGAGGAGAGGATGAACCAGCAAGGCTGGACTTAGTATTCACCTTCAGTAGTGCAGATATCGAGGACATCACATATGAAAGACCCCTTGGGGCCAGTGACCATGTGGTTGTAAGCTTCGAATACACAGTAGAGCTACAAGTGGAGGGAGAAGCAGGAAGGCCAGGACGAATGAAGCCAAACTACAAGAAAGGGGACTACACAGGAATGAGGAACTACCTGAACGGGGTTCAGTGGGACAGAGAACTGGCAGGGAAACCAGTTAATGAGATGATGGAATATGTAGCAATAAAATGCAAGGAGGCTGAGGAGAGGTTTGTACCCAAGGGTAACAGGAGTAATGAAAAAGCCAGGATGAGCCCATGGTTTACCCAAAGGTGCAGGGAGGCAAAAACCAAGTGTGCTAGGGAATGGAAGAAATATAGAAGGCAAAGGACCCAGGAGAATAAGGAGAACAGTCGTAGAGCCAGAAATGAATATGCACAGATAAGAAGGGAGGCCCAAAGACAATATGAAAATGACATAGCAGCGAAAGCCAAATCTGACCCGAAACTGTTGTACAGCCACATCAGGAGGAAAACAACAGTCAAGGACCAGGTAATCAGGCTAAGGAAGGAAGGAGGAGAGACAACAGGAAATGACCGGGAAGTATGTGAAGAACTCAACAAGAGATTCAAAGAAGTGTTCACAGAGGAGACAGAAGGGACTCCAGAAAGACGGAGAGGTGGGGCACACCACCAAGTGCTGGACACAGTGCACACAACCGAGGAAGAAGTGAAGAGGCTTCTGAGTGAGCTAGATACCTCAAAGGCAATGGGGCCAGATAACATCTCCCCATGGGTATTGAGAGAGGGAGCAGAGGCGCTATGTGTACCCCTAACAACAATATTCAATACATCTATCGAAACAGGGAGATTGCCTGAGGCATGGAAGACAGCAAATGTAGTCCCAATCTTTAAAAAAGGAGACAGACATGAAGCATTAAACTACAGACCAGTGTCACTGACATGTATAGTATGCAAAATCATGGAGAAGATTATCAGGAGAAGAGTGGTGGAACACCTAGAAAGGAATGATCTCATCAACAGCAGCCAGCATGGTTTCAGGGACGGGAAATCCTGTGTCACAAACCTACTGGAGTTCTATGACATGGTGACAGCAGTAAGACAAGAGAGAGAGGGGTGGGTGGATTGCATTTTCTTGGACTGCAAGAAGGCGTTTGACACAGTTCCACACAAGAGATTGGTGCAAAAACTGGAGGACCAAGCAGGGATAACAGGGAAGGCACTACAATGGATCAGGGAATACTTGTCAGGAAGACAGCAGCGAGTCATGGTACGTGGCGAGGTGTCAGAGTGGGCACCTGTGACCAGCGGGGTCCCGCAGGGGTCAGTCCTAGGACCAGTGCTGTTTCTGGTATTTGTGAACGACATGACGGAAGGAATAGACTCTGAGGTGTCCCTGTTTGCAGATGACGTGAAGTTGATGAGAAGAATACACTCGATCGAAGACCAGGCAGAACTACAAAGGGATCTGGACAGGCTGCAGAACTGGTCCAGCAATTGGCTCCTGGAGTTCAATCCCACCAAGTGCAAAGTCATGAAGATTGGGGAAGGGCAAAGAAGGCCGCAGACGGAGTACAGTCTAGGGGGTCAGAGACTACAAACCTCACTCAAGGAAAAAGATCTTGGGGTGAGTATAACACCAGGCACATCTCCTGAAGCGCACATCAACCAAATAACTGCTGCAGCATATGGGCGCCTAGCAAACCTCAGAACAGCATTCCGACATCTTAATAAGGAATCGTTCAGGACCCTGTACACCGTATACGTTAGACCCATATTGGAGTATGCGGCACCAGTTTGGAACCCACACCTAGCCAAGCACGTAAAGAAACTAGAGAAAGTGCAAAGGTTTGCAACAAGACTAGTCCCAGAGCTAAGAGGTATGTCCTACGAGGAGAGGTTAAGGGAAATCAACCTGACGACACTGGAGGACAGGAGAGATAGGGGGGACATGATAACGACATACAAAATACTGAGAGGAATTGACAAGGTGGACAAAAACAGGATGTTCCAGAGATTGGACACAGTAACAAGGGGACACAGTTGGAAGCTAAAGACACAGATGAATCACAGGGATGTTAGGAAGTATTTCTTCAGCCACAGAGTAGTCAGTAAGTGGAATAGTTTGGGAAGCGATGTAGTGGAGGCAGGATCCATACATAGCTTTAAGCAGAGGTACGATAAAGCTCACGGCTCAGGGAGAGTGACCTAGTAGCGATCAGTGAAGAGGCGGGGCCAGGAGCTCGGACTCGACCCCCGCAACCTCAACTAGGTGAGAACTAGGTGAGTACACAGGAAACAAGGGCTTCCTGGCAAAAAAATAAAAAAAAAAATAAAACTTTTTGAAAAATAATATAGCGTTGTACTTAAATATTAAAATATTTAAGTGATTTTTTACGCAAATTTGTTTTTGCGTAGATGTCATCATTTCTGTGAGAAATTAAATTTGTAAATAATATTTTTCATTAATATAAAAATTTGGTTTTATATTTAAATGTACAAATTATTGACAGAGCCATTGTATGCTCTCAGGGAGGGAGAAACTGAAAAATAAACTTACAGCATTAATGAAGGAGGACTATACAGCGCATGTGGGGGGGGGGGAGGGATGGACGGCATTTAGGCTCAGTTCAGGGAATCGGAGCACAGGTCCAATTCCCTAAATCAAGAGCCCCTCACCAGCGTCAAGGAACCTCCCTTGAGGGGGCTGTGTAGAGTGAAAGTGGATGCAGTGAACGAGGCCATTTTTCAAGTCTCATATTCAGGAGTTGGACAAATGTGCGGTACTTAAATAGAATTAATATAGAAATATTTCGCCTGTGAAAACACGCATCTTCAGCCGAGTACAAGCGATTATAATTCAGGAGAGAGTAGAAGTTGAGGTAATTTTAATGTTATCAGTCCCTCAACCTTGATCAGATGTGGTCAAGGCTGTGCCAGGGTGTTGCTGTGCCATACATCATATTTACTGTATACAGTGCCAAGAAGCAGATGACCAAAGTTGATGACATTCGTGTGGAATATATGGATCTTGTTCATCAACTTGTTGGTGTTGAATACCATTAATATGATTCTTCCCTGCCACTCCATTACCATGGAAGCTTATTGCTAAACACCTGTTCTTCATAACCTATCCCAAAATTGAGCCACGCTTACCTGTGACGCCATCTCCAGCTCCAGCACCCCAAATTCGCGTATATAAGTCTCTGTTTTCAAGATTCTGGCTCAGGCTGAGGGACTGACTACCCTCTATCAAGGCTGAGGACTGATCACCTCAAATTACCTCTCCACTTCTTCAATTGTCTCCAATTTTGTAATCGTCTCTATACTCGACTGAAGAAGTCAACTGAGCAGTCGAAAGATTTTGGCAATAAATATACCCAAGTGTTACACGTGTCTGTATTTCTAATATGACGAATGGGTATGACAGATCGTGAGGCTCAGAAGGAATATACTTTTAAGAGGCACGTAAGTTACTCCGTTTTCTAATAACATGTTTATTTTTCCACTATAATCTACCTTGTCCATAATTACTATCACATTTACTTTGTCTGTTTCGTAAGGTGAAGTCCAGGATCTCTCCTTAATTCATAATATAACTTGACAACTGTCCTCAAAGATTTCTTAAGTTATACCATGAATTAAGGAAAGATCCCGGACATGACATTACGAAACAGACAAAGGAAATGTGATAGTAATTATGGACAAGGTAGATTATAGTGGAAAAATAAACATGTTATTAGAAAACGGAGTAACTTACGTGCCTCTTAAAGCGACAACTTAAACAATATGGACAGGAGGTGAGTTTGAAACAACAAAATCTAGGGACAAGTTGTTTATATCAAACAACTATCTTCCACAATATTATAAAAAATATGAACTTCATAAATTTAAGATCGTATGTATTATTTTTGGTTTCCTTATTACAGGCGGTCCTTCACCTCTGCTAGTGGTAATGATTATAGCATTCATGTGTGAGCACCGTCACCAAGCCGACGCAAAGCTCACACTTATCCATCACCAGACCAACACCAGGCTCACACCCAGCACCACTCAGACAGCAGGCTCACACTCGCCCAGCAACAGCAAGACAGCCAGCTCACGTTCGTCTCCAGCCAGACACCAGGCACTCACTGCCATCACCAGCCCAACACCAAGTTCACACTAGCAGAACGTTTGTACACTAGCAGAACACTTGTAGTGGCACCAATAACACACTACTGACCAGCACAACACAAGCCCCACACTCTACCAACTTGACACATGCCAATTGTACAGAAATAACACACTGGCTACTGGCCAGCGCGACACCAACTCGACACCGGCCTGACACTAGGTTATCACAAATAAAAAAAAACATATTTTTAAAATGTTCTCTGCACTTCTAAATACATCTGTTGTGGATGCCAATAAACACATCATCCTTTAACAAAGTTCTTTGATTCCTTCCTCTCTAAATTAAGACTAAATATTTCAAGTGAAATGCACAACTCAAATCAAAATGCAAAATACGATGAAGAGAAGACAACACAATGCAACAAAAAGGAGTCAGAAGTAAATATATAAATGATAATAGAAACAAAACGAGCTCGCTTAAAAAAAACACTGAGTAACAGCCAGGTGGAAAACTTAGTGTAACTAGTGGCAATGTGATAGACTCACTGTGTGAGTGGCAACTTACACTGTGTGTCGTCGTCTCCACAGATAATGTACCAGTCACCTTTATAACTTCGCCACTTTTATGGTTCACCTCATCTTTCATAGAACCATCTGTTGACCAGTCCACTCCCAGATATTTGATCACATTTACTTCCTCGATGCTCCTTTGTGGACCCACAGTGTGGGTGGCAGGTAAGTGCTATATCGACAGTGTGGGTGGCAGGTAAGTGCTATATCGACAGTGTGGGTGGCAGGTAAGTGCTATATCGACAGTGTGGGTGGCAGGTAAGTGCTTTATCTACAGTGTGGGTGGCAGGTAAGTGCTATCTACAGTGTGGGTGGCAGGTGGTAGGTAAGTGTTCTATCCAGAGTGTGAGTGGTAGCTAGGTGCTATATTCACAATGTTGGTGGTACGTAGGTACTATATCCAAAAAATTGTAGGCAGGTGCTATATTTACAGTGTGGGTGGTAGCCAGGTACATTATCTAAGTGTGGGTGTTAGGCAGGTGCTATATTGTTACAAAATGAGATATCTATACAGTATAGACATCTCCAGAGAATAGTACAAGGTCAATTTATTGATTCCCTCTAGCATCTAGCCTGTTTCTGGTTTTGTTATAGTTTGTCAGAATAAAATCAGGTCCAGTTATCCATAGAATTTGAGAGAAAATTTAAGTATTTTGGGATCACAATTGGATGATGATAAACCAACGAAATGAAATTTGAGATCTCTCGTAACAAAGTTGTCTTGGTGAATGTCAAAATAAGCTTGATATAATTTAGTATATAAATTCGTACACTTTTTCGTAGTCTAATGTTAAATTGTACATATAGTAATATAGTTCTGAGGACATATTCCTAACAAGTACCATCTGGTACATTGATATCAAGTATAATACTAGTACATACAAGTGTGTGTGTGAAAATGTAAGTGCTGAAAGTGCTCATGTCTCGGTAAGGCTCGACTCGAATTAGACTTAAACAGAGACTGACAAGTCCACAAATCTATCTTCTTGACTATCAAGGCAATCAATCAAACAACTTTCTTAAACAATAAGACGAACCATTCGCCAAACAGCAATAATGTAACAAGAAGCAGCACAGCGTAAGGAACAAGGAGACAAAATAAAGACCTTCAATAAAAGGCATAAAACTCCTTTAATATTAAATCTAAGTTCAGCATAACCAAATCCCTGACTACGACGGTGCGTAGACGCCACAAAGGAGGTCAGAAGCTTCAGCTTGGGATCAGGGTTGAACAAAGTGTCTCCCTGACACATAACCTCAGTAAAACGTCAAAAATCAATAAGTCTGAACAATGCTCTGTGAACAGAGTTACACAGAGTTACAAGAGGCATGTGTCGGTTCTCCCACGAAATCAAAATTATCAAAGAGTAAGTCACGAGCAAACAGCCAGAGAGACGAGGGACAAGAGAGATGCTTCTAGGACAAGAAACAGGTCTATAATGACAGGTGCTTATCAAGCGAGAACCAACTATAGAGAAAGAGTGAGGTATGGGCCGCAGCTCTAACATCAGGTACGATCACGTGAGTAGTCAACGCTTACTTGAGCGACGCCGCCTCACCCAAAACCGCCTAACAAGCGGGCAGGTATTTGATAATAAGAATATAATAATATAATATAATAATATCTTTATTTCTACAAGTACATGTATAAGGCATACAGTCCCAGCTAACATCAATGACATACTACTATATATATATATATATATATATATATATATATATATATATATATATATATATATATATATATATATATATATATAATCTTTCATATAATTTTACCGATATTTCCATTAATAGCTAAAATTATAATATCTTGCATTATATAATTGTTTGACTCATTATATTACCGATGTTTGTAGGTAGGATGTTACATATACACTTTACTGCGCTCGCTGTTGGAGAGTTTTGACTGGCTGTCCACTGACTAGTGCACTCAGCTCATACACTGAGGTGCGGAGACCGAACTCCCAGTACGGCTGGAAAATATTAGTGTGTGTTTCCATAAGACACCTGCTGTCCTTGTTAACCCATCAGTAAAATGAGTACCTGGGTGTTAGTCGACTGGTGTGGGTAGCATCCTGGGACAAAACTGATCTAATTTGCTTGAAATGCTCAGCATAACAAGGGGCTTTCTATATAGTAGTATGTCATTGATGTTAGCTGGGACTGTATGTATGGCAAAGTAGTAGGTTGGTAGACAGCAACCACCCAGGGAGGTACTACCGTCCTGCCAAGTGAGTGTAAAACGAAAGCCTGTAATTGTTTTACATGATGGTAGGATTGCTGGTGTCTTTTGTCTGTCTCATAAATATGCAAGATTACAGGTACGTCTTGCTACTTTCTACTTACACTTAGGTCACACTACACATACATGTACACGTTTATTTATACACACTCATCTGAGTTTTCTTTGATTTTATCTTAATAGTTCTTGGTCTTATTACTTTTCCTTTTATATCCATGGGGAAGTGGAATAAGAATCTTTCCTCCGTAAGCCATGCGTGTTGTAAAAGTCAACTTAAATGCCGGGAACAATGGGCTAGTAACCCCTTTTCCTGTAAAGATTACTAAAAAGAATAAGAAGAAAATTGTCAAAGTGGGAAGTCTGAATGTGCGTGGATGTTGTGCAAATGATAAGAAAGAGATGATTGTGGATGTTATGAATGAGAAGAAACTGGATGTCCTGGCTTTAAGTGAAACAAAGCTGAAGGGGGTGGGAGAGTTTCAATGGAGAGGAATAAATGGGATTAGGTCAGGGGTTTCAAATAGAGTTAGAGCTAAAGAAGGAGTAGCAATAATGTTGAAGGATAAGCTATGGCAGGAAAAGAGGGACTACAAATGTATAAATTCAAGGATTATGTGGAGTAAAATAAAGATTGGATGTGAAAAGTGGGTTATAGTAAGCGTGTATGCACCTGGAGAAGAGAGAAGTGTAGAGGAGAGAGAGAGATTCTGGGAAATGTTGAGTGAATGCGTGGGGAGTTTTGAATCAAGTGTGAGAGTGATGGTGGTTGGGGATTTCAATGCTAAAGTGGGTAAAAATGTTATGGAGGGATTAGTAGGTAATTTTGGGGTGCCAGGGGTAAATGTAAATGGGGAGCCTTTAATTGAGCTATGTGTAGAAAGAAATTTGGTAATAAGTAATACATATTTTATGAAAAAGAGGATAAATAAATATACAAGGTATGATGTAGCACGTAATGAAAGTAGTTTGTTAGATTATGTATTGGTGGATAAAAGGTTGATGGGTAGGCTCCAGGATGTACATGTTTATAGAGGGGTAACTGATATATCGGATCATTATTTAGTTGTAGCTACAGTTAGAGTAAGAGGTAGATGGGAAAAGAGGAAGGTGGCAACAACAAGTAAGAGGGAGGTGAAAGTGTATAAACTAAAGGAGGAGGAAGTTCGGGCGAGATATAAGCGACTATTGGCAGAAAGGTGGGCTAGTGCAAAGATGAGTAGTGGGGGGGTTGAAGAGGGTTGGAATAGTTTTAAAAATGCAGTATTAGAATGTGGGGCAGAAGTTTGTGGTTATAGGAGGGTGGGGGCAGGAGGAAAGAGGAGTGATTGGTGGAATGATGAAGTAAAGGGTGTGATAAAAGAGAAAAAGGTAGCTTACGAGAGGTTTTTACAAAGCAGAAGTGTTATAAGAAGAGCAGAGTATATGGAGAGTAAAAGAAAGGTGAAGAGAGTGGTGAGAGAGTGCAAAAGGAGAGCAGATGAAAGAATGGGAGAGGCACTGTCAAGAAATTTTAATGAAAATAAGAAAAAATTTTGGAGTGAGTTAAACAAGTTAAGAAAGCCTAGGGAAAGTATGGATTTGTCAGTTAAAAACAGAGTAGGGGAGTTAGTAGATGGGGAGAGGGAGGTATTAGGTAGATGGCGAGAATATTTTGAGGAACTTTTAAATGTTAAGGAAGAAAGGGAGGCGGTAATTTCGTGCACTGGCCAGGGAGGTATACCATCTTTTAGGAGTGAAGAAGAGCAGACTGTAAGTGTGGTGGAGGTACGTGAGGCATTACGTAGAATGAAAGGGGGTAAAGCAGCTGGAACTGATGGGATCATGACAGAAATGTTAAAACCAGGGGGGGATATAGTGGTTGGTACTTTTGTTTAATAAATGTATGAAAGAGGGGAAGGTACCTAGGGATTGGCGGAGAGCATGTATAGTCCCTTTATATAAAGGGAAAGGGGACAAAAGAGATTGTAAAAATTATAGAGGAATAAGTTTACTGAGTATACCAGGAAAAGTATACGGTAGGGTTATAATTGAAAGAATTAGAAGTAAGACAGAATGTAGAATTGCGGACGAACAAGGAGGTTTCAGAGTGGGTAGGGGATGTGTAGATCAAGTGTTTACATTGAAGCATATATGTGAACAGTATTTAGATAAAGGTAGGGAAGTTTTTATTGCATTTATGGATTTAGAAAAGGCATATGATAGAGTGGATAGAGGAGCAATGTGGCAGATGTTGCAAGTATATGGAATAGGTGGTAAGTTACTAAATGCTGTAAAGAGCTTTTATGAGGATAGTGAGGCTCAGGTTAGGGTGTGTAGAAGAGAGGGAGAATACTTCCCGGTAAAAGTAGGTCTTAGACAGGGATGTGTAATGTCACCATGGTTGTTAAATATATTTATAGATGGGGTTGTAAAAGAAGTAAATGCTAGGGTGTTCGGGAGAGGGGTGGGATTAAATTATGGGGAATCAAATTCAAAATGGGAATTGACACAGTTACTTTTTGCTGATGATACTGTGCTTATGGGAGATTCTAAAGAAAAATTGCAAAGGTTAGTGGATGAGTTTGAGAATGTGTGTAAAGGTAGAAAGTTGAAAGTGAACATAGAAAAGAGTAAGGTGATGAGGGTATCAAATGATTTAGATAAAGAAAAATTGGATATCAAATTGGGGAGGAGGAGTATGGAAGAAGTGAATGTTTTCAGATACTTGGGAGTTGACGTGTCGGCGGATGGATTTATGAAGGATGAGGTTAATCATAGAATTGATGAGGGAAAAAAGGTGAGTGGTGCGTTGAGGTATATGTGGAGTCAAAAAACGATATCTATGGAGGCAAAGAAGGGAATGTATGAAAGTATAGTAGTACCAACACTCTTATATGGATGTGAAGCTTGGGTGGTAAATGCAGCAGCGAGGAGACGGTTGGAGGCAGTGGAGATGTCCTGTCTAAGGGCAATGTGTGGTGTAAATATTATGCAGAAAATTCGGAGTGTGGAAATTAGGAGAAGGTGTGGAGTTAATAAAAGCATTAGTCAGAGGGCAGAAGAGGGGTTGTTGAGGTGGTTTGGTCATTTAGAGAGAATGGATCAAAGTAGAATGACATGGAAAGCATATAAATCTATAGGGGAAGGAAAGAGGGGTAGGGGTCGTCCTCGAAAGGGTTGGAAAGAGGGGGTAAAGGAGGTTTTGTGGGTGAGGGGCTTGGACTTCCAGCAAGCGTGCATGAGCGTGTTAGATAGGAGTGAATGGAGACGAATGATACTTGGGACCTGACGATCTGTTGGAGTGTGAGCAGGGTAATATTTAGTGAAGGGATTCAGGAAAACCGGTTATTTTCATATTGTCGGACTTGAGTCCTGGAAATGGGAAGTACAATGCCTGCACTTTAAAGGAGGGGTTTGGGATATTGGCAGTTTGGAGGGATATGTTGTGTATCTCTATACGTATATGCTTCTAAACTGTTATATTCTGAGCACCTCTGCAAAAGCAGTGATAATGTGTGAGTGTGGTGAAAGTGTTGAATGATGATGAAAGTATTTTCTTTTTGGGGATTTTCTTTCTTTTTTTTTTGTCACCCTGCCTCGGTGGGAGACGACCGACTTGTTGAAAAAAAAAAAAAAAAAAAAAAAAAAAAAAAAATATATATATATATATATATATATATATATATATATATATATATATATATATTTATATATATTATATTTGTATACATTATATTTGTATATATTATATTTATATATATACTATATTTTTATATATACTATATTTATATATATATTATATTTATATATATATTTATATATATTATATTTATGTATATTATATTATATATATTATATTATATAATATTATATATATATTATATTATATTATGTTATATTATATATATATATTATGTTATATTACATATATATTATATTATAATGTATGTATGTATGTATATATATATATATATATATATATATATATATATATATATATATATATATATATATATATATATATATATATATATATATATATATATATATATATATATATATATATATATATATATATATATATATATATGTATTATATACACTGGGTGGCATTCAGGGGACGCAACATCCCCTGTGAGTGGCAGGTAAGTACTATACCCACAGTGTGAGAGGTAGGTAGGTGCTATATCCACACTGTGCATGATAGGTAGGTAAGTAGGTGCTATATCCACACTTTCAGTATAGCCAGACATTGCCAGAATATTGTTATGAGACCAGACCATCAATCGCGGTCCACCAACAGACCGAAGATTGTGGGAAGACCAATAACCTTGCCATGAAACAGAGGTCTTATTAACACTGTTAACCACACAACACGACCATTGATAACATAAAAACAGCTTTAGTTGCATCATCACCTCCATTATTATTAACAATATTTATGTGGTTTGTGCGAGGGATTGTATATACACAGTTAAGAAATAAATGTTAATAACATCGAGGGCTTAAATAATTAACATTGCTACAGAAAATGACTCACCGAACGTAAATTTGGCCACGATTTCTTACTTGTATAAGGGGGTATGGCTCAAAAATTATTGCAAGTAACGTGTTAGTCATTTGGATTAAATGGTGAAACGAAGATCACTCTTTAATTACAATAACAGCATTATTATAAATACTCGATCAACTAAAAGATAATAAATGCTTTCTTATATATATTAACATGAAAAATTGTCGATGCGTCTCATCTTCAGAGCGCGATAAAAATTTTGTAGGCCTTAGAATTACAGGAACTGTGAGGACCCCCTTGTGTTATTTTCAGAAGAAAAAAATTAAAAGAAATATTAAATTTATTTTTACAAGGCTAATCAAAATTAAAATTCAAACATTTGCTTTGTGTAATTTCATGGGAACAATTTTTTCCAAAACATGAGTAAACTGAAAATTGAGAACCTCTCTGGAGGTCCACCAGCCGGCGGAGGCCACCGGTCCAGAGCCCATAAAGCCGATGCTTTAATCCGGAACAGCTCATCTTACATGCATGTCAAGGACTAGTTAAAAATATGGGAATTTAGGATAACTAGTAGCTAGCACACAAATATAACCTAAAACCATGAAGACGTCATTCATTACAAGGTAAGGTCAACTCTTCCTATAATAAAGAGCTAAAATATAATTAAAAACTAACTGAATAATATATCAGGGTGCATGTACCAATATATATATATATATATATATATATGTATATATATATATATATATATATATATATATATATATATATATATATATATATATATATATATGTATATATATATATATAGTATATATATGAAAAACAACCAGTGAGAAAGAAGAGTGAAATTCCAAGCGTTTTCGTGACTTCTCACATTATCAAGTCACGATAGCGCTTGGAATTTCACTATCTTTTCACAGTGGTTGTTTTGCATATTCTGATATCACCTGTTTACTGTGATCTTATTTCATATATATATATATATATATATATATATATATATATATATATATATATATATATATATATATATATATATATATATATATATATATATATAAGGTACCACCTCCAGAACTGTTATAGGGACCCTCATCCTCAGAGAAAAGAATAAACTTGCTTCAGGGAAAACTCAAGGTTCTCCCTGAAGCTGTTTGAGAATTTTCTCCTACCACCCCCTATATTTTATGTATATTTTATTTAAAGACAAAATACATTGACAAAACATTCACACAAATACGATAGAAAGTAAAACAACATAGGTGACTCAGAGCTACATCTCGAATACTTCGTCCAGCTCCCCGGCGGTGGGCCGCGTGCCCAGAATGCTGCAGGCATTTCCTCTCTGGATTGCAACACTGAGTCTCTGAAAGAGGAAGCTGGTCGCCCTGTGGTCCTTGGTTTCTATGATGAGCTTTTCACCCAGCTCTATTAGGAACTTTAGAGCACACTTGCCCCATGCTCCAAGGGTCTCCGACCCTATTGGGATGAAGTTATAGCAAGGGGGAAGGTCTTCATATTTGCGGATCTTCTGGGTCTCCCTGTGGCTGGCAGCTCCACCCCCTTCCACTACGGAGTATGGCAAGTAGGTGTCTGCCAATGTGGCGGCACATGAGTAGTCCCAGGCAATCTGCTTTCCATCCTTTCAAGGTAGCATAGTGGCTCCATCAGGACGCTTTTGACTTTCGTCAGACCTCTGCACTTGGGGTTCCCGTTGAGCTGGGCAACGGGCTGTGGCGAGTCTTCTCTTTATGATGTCATTGACCTCCTCATGCCTGGCATACTTCCCTTCTGCTGTGTGACACACGAGACCATGAAGTCCGAATTGATCAGCTGTCGCCCTGCCGCAAATACACCTATGTTCGGTGAGGATGGGGGCGGCTAGGCGAAGAGCAACACCAATCCGAATGGCCTGTGGGTCTAGTCGAGTGCCCATGGAGGAATTGGGAACAGCTAACAGGAAATCTCCTGAGTGTGGTGCCTTCACTGCCAGGAGACGAGCTTTGTCCTTTCCTGAGGCATTGGAGAGCATTGTGTTGGCGATATATATATATATATATATATATATATATATATATATATATATATATATATATATATATATATATATATATATATATATATATATATATATATATATATATACATATATATAAATATATATATATATATATATATATATATATATATATATATATATATATATATATATATATATATATATATGAGAGAATAGTTTTACCAACGCTCTTATATGGGTGTGAAGCATGGTTGATGAATGTTGCAGCGAGGAGAAGGCTGGAGGCAGTGAAGATGTCATGTCTGAGGGCAATGTGTGGTGTGAATATAATGCAGAGAATTCGTAGTTTGGAAGTTAGGAGGAGGTGCGGGATTACCAAAACTGTTGTCCAGAGGGCTGAGGAAGGGTTGTTGAGGTGGTTTGGTCATTTAGAGAGAATGGATCGAAACAGGATGACTTCAAGAGTGTATCAGTCTGTAGTGGAAGGAAGGCGGGGTAGGGGTCGGCCTAGGAAAGGTTGGAGGGAGGGGGTAAAGGAGGTTTTGTGTGCGAGGGGCTTGGACTTCCAGCAGGCATGCGTGAGCGCGTTTTATAGGAGTGAATGGAGACAGATGGTTTTTAATACTTGACGTGCTGTTGGAGTGTGAGCAAAGTAACATTTATGAAGGGGTTAAGGGAAACCGGCAGGCCGGACTTGAGTCCTGGAGATGGGAAGTACAGTGCCTGCACTCTGAAGGAGGGGTGTTAATGTTGCAGTTTAAAAACTATAGTGTAAAGCACCCTTCTGGCAAGACAGTGATGGAGTGAATGATGGTGAAAGTTTTTCTTTTTCGGGCCACCCTGCCTTGGTGGGAATCGGCCTGTGTGATAATATATATATATATATATATATATATATATATATATATATATATATAGATATATATATATATATATATATATATATATATATATATATGTCGTGCCGAATAGGCAGAACTTGCGATCTTGGCTTAAATAGCAACGCTCATCTTGCCATATAGGACAAGCGAAAATTTGTGTATGCAATAATTTCGCCAAAATCATTTTGAACCTAACGAAAAAAATATATTTCACTGTGTTTGTTTAGTATTAAATTATTGTAAACAAATCTAAAATATATTTAGTTGGGTTAGGCTAAAATAAATTGTTCTTGTTATAATAAGGTTAGGTAAGTTTTCTAAGATTCTTTTGGTGGAAAGTTAAAAAATTTTTCATTAACATTAATGAAAAAAATTCAGAAAGAACTTAATTTTAAATGAGTTCTTGCTAATTGACCAGTTTTACATATTCGGCACGACATATACATATATATATATATATATATATATATATATATATATATATATATATATTATATATATATATATATATATATATATATTTATATATATATCAATACCACTGCGACTTGCCGAGGATTCAAACCCATGTCGTTTCGACCCTGCCTCAAGGTGAGCGAAAAGCATATGTCGCTCTAACGCACTGGACCACACAATCCTACAAGAATCAAGCACCCTGCAGAGCTAGGTGTTTTACCTTGATCTGAGGACATTCCGTTTGGCATACAAGCCTCCACAAGCAGTATTTATATTGTATAAGAAAGGTATAAAATACCGACAATATGAAAGTTGAGACACTTGTGCAACATCTGGATATCTTTATTGTAGACGTTTTGCCATCCAGTGGCTTTATCAATACAGATTCTAGGACATAATTAGAAGACAGTAGAACTATATTCAAAAGATGAGGTAATCAGTCTCTCAACCTTGTCCACTGACGCCTATATAACCACCAGTCTTCTTGCCTTTGCTCCAGACTCTCCTCAACCACGATGCTGTGAACACTAACTCCAAGGTTGAGAGACTGATTACCTCATCTTTTGAATATAGTTCTACTGTCTTCTAATTATGTCCTAGAATCTGTATTGATAAAGCCACTGGATGGCGAAACGTCTACAATAAAGATATTCAGATGTTGCACTTGTGTCTAAACTTTAGTATTTATATTATTGTGACCACGAACGAGTGGTATTGAATCAATAACATCACTGCGACTAGCCGAGGGTTCGAACCCATTGTTGTTATTGGCTCAATACAACTCTTTCGTGGTCACAATAATATAAATACTGCTTGTGGAGGCTAGCATTGCTCCTACGACTGACCGCTGTGGAACACTACTCGTTACAGACGCCAACTCTGACACCTCATCAAGACTTATTTTTTTTGTTGCCTTCTTGTCAGGGGTTCTCTGATCTCTTGCAGTGCCTTCCCTGCTATACCTACGTGATTCTCCAGCTTTTGCAGTAATCACTTGTGTGGAGCTGTGTCGAAAGCCTTCTTTCAGTCCATGAAAATGCAGTCTACCCACCCCCTCTCTATCTTGTCTTACTGTCTTCACCTTGCTGGAAAACTCCAGTAGGTTTGTGACACAGGATTTCCCTTCCCTGAAACCTTGCTGGTTGTCGTGAATAAGTTCATTCCTTTCTGGGTGCTGCACCACACTTCTCCTGATAATCTTCTCCATGACTTTGTACACTATACATGCCAGTGACACAGGTCTGTAGTTTACTGCTGCGTGTTTGTCTCCTTTCTTAAAAAGTTGGAATACATTTGCTGTATTCCATACCTCAGGCAGTCTCCCTTTCTCGACAGATGTGTTGAATATTGTTGTTAATGGCACACGAAGCACCTATGCTCCCTCAGGACCCATGGAGAGATGTCCGGCCCCTTCCCAATAGAGGTATCTGGTTCGCTTAGCAGCCTCATCACTTCTTTCTCAGTTGTGTGTGTTGTGTCCAGCACTTGATGGTGTACCCCACCACTCCAGCTTCCTGGAGTCCTTTCTGTCTCCACTGTAAATACTTCTCAAAATCTCATTTTGAGCTCTTCACATATTTCTAGGTCGTTTCTCGTGATCTCCCCTCCTTTTCTCAGCCCGATTACCTGGTCCTTGACTGTTGTTTTCCTCCTGATGTGACTGTACAACACCTTCTCGTAATACCTAGTTGTCGCTGCTGCGTCATTTTCGTATTGTCTCTGGGCCTTCCTCCTTTATCTGTGCATATTCGTTTCTGGCTCTCCGACTTATCTCTTTATTTTCCCGAGTCCTTTGCCTTCTATACTTCTTCCATTCGCTAGGGAATTTAGTTTTGGCCTCTCTGAGCTTTTGGGTAAACT
Source organism: Cherax quadricarinatus (assembly GCF_038502225.1). Classification (NCBI taxonomy): domain Eukaryota; kingdom Metazoa; phylum Arthropoda; class Malacostraca; order Decapoda; family Parastacidae; genus Cherax; species Cherax quadricarinatus. The sequence goes on along the minus strand of NC_091310.1, from coordinate 3,906,246 downwards.
AAGGGCTAGTCCAGGAATTCCCATTATTTCTGTTGCCCTTGAGTACGAACCTCTCCTCTGCTTTCTTGCTTTTTGTTGTCATATTCCATTATATCATTTACTCATTTTCCCGCCGGTTCTCTTTCCCACTGAACCTCGTCCAGGAAAGTCCTTATGTCTGTGTAGTTCCCTCTTTTGTAGCCTCTCTTCTCTCGTCCTGCTTGATGATATTTTCAATCTCTTTTTTCACCCTCTGCCGCCTTGCATCGTATGTCCTCCCATCGCTCCCCTGGAGCCCATGAATGAAGACTGTCCTCTCCCTCTCTACTTTCCATAGCCTTTCTCTCCGCATCTCTGGGTCCCATTTAATCATAGCGGTTGACTTCCATATTATTTTCTGGATCTCCAAGTGGCTTGATCGCACCTCTGCAGCACCTTCTCTACCTACATCTCCCTCACTGCTGTCCCTGTGTACATCAGCATGCCACTTTTATTCCTTTACATTTCCTTTGGACCCCTCGTTAAATATTGGTGTACGTGTATCAAATGCCATATTCCTCTGGTCATTGACCATATATGTTGCTTCAGCTTCTATGTTCTTTATCCTGGCTTCTGCAGCTTCAGCTCGCAAGTCCCACTTCTTTCCATCCATCCTCTTCTCCATTTTCATGGTAATCTCACCTAGTTTGCTTAACTCTTCGACCTCCCCTCTGGGTCCCATTTTTTATTTTTAGTTTTCGTCTGAGATTTCAACTTCCAGTTGTGATGACCCTTATTGCTGTGTCCCATATCTAAAACATCCTGTCCCTATCTACCTCAATTCCTCCCAATATTTTATATGTCGTTATCATCCCGCCCCCCCTATCCCTCCTGTCCTCCAGTGTTATCAGGTTGATTTCACTATTGTACTCACCTAATTCACCTAATTGTGGTTGCAGAATTGAGTCATAGCTCCTGGCTCCGCCTCCTCACTGGTCGCTACTAGGTCGCTCTCTCCCTGCTCCATGAGCTTTAATATACGTCTTCTTTAAGCTGTATATGGTACCCACCTCCACTGCCTCACTTTCTAGACCATTCCACTTACAGACAAATCTGTGACTGAAGAAATACTTCCTAACATCCCTGAGACTCATCTGAGTCTTCAACTCCCAACTGTGACCCGATGTTGTTGTGTCCCATCTCAGGAACATCTGTCTCTGTCCACCTTGTCGATTCCTCTCAGTGTTTTTATGTCATTATCATGTCCCCATTGTCCCCACAGTCTTCCAGTGTCATTAGGTCGAATTTCCTTAGCTCCAGGAGTAGTCACATTGCAAACCTTCCTCTAGTTTCTTGACGTGCTTGGCTAGGTGTGGGTTCCAAACTGGTGCCGCATACTCCAATATGGGTCTGACGTACACGGTGTACAGGGTCCTGAACGACTTTTTACTGAGATGTCTGAACACTGTTCTTAGGTTTACTAGGCGCCCATATGCTGCAGCAGTTATCTGGTTGATGTGCGCTTCTGGAGATGTGCTCGCTATTATACATACTTCAAGATCCTTTTCTTTGAGTGAGGTTTGTAGTCTTTGGTCCCCTAGACTGTACTCTCTCAGCAGTCTTCTTTGCCCTTCCCAGATCTTCATGACTTTGCACTTGATGGGATTGAACTCCAGGAGCCAGTTGATGGACCAGGCCTGCAGCCTGTCCAGATCCCTCTGTAGTCCTGCCTTTTCCTTCTCTGATTGAATTCTCCTCATTAAAACAGGGACACCAAGTCTATTCCTTCCATCATGTCATTTACATATACCAGAAATAGCACTGGTCCTATGACTGACCTCTGTGGAACCCCACTTATCACAGGCGCCCACTCTAACACCTCATCACGTACCATGACTCACTGCTCCCTTCCTGTCAGGTATTCTCTGATCCATTGCAGTGCCTTCCCAGTTATACCTTCCTGCTCCTTCAGCTTTTTCATTAATCTCTTGTATGGAACTGTGTCAAACGCCTTTTTACAGTCCAAGAAAATGCAATCTACCCACCCCTCTCTGTCTTCTCTTGCTGCTTTCTCCTTGTCAAAGAGCTGTAGTAGGTTTGTGTCACAGGATTTCCCATTTCTGAATCCGTGCTGGTTGTCATTTATAAGCTCACTCCATTCTAGGTGGTCCACTACTCCTCTCCTGATAATCTTCTCCATGATCTTACATACAGCATATGTCAATGACACTGGTCTGTAGCTTAATGCTGCGTGTTTGTCTCTCTTTTTGTTTTAATTGTGGACTCCATTTGCTGTCTGCCATACCTATGGTAGTCGCACTGTTTCGATGGATGTTGAAGATTGTTGTTAGTGGTATACAAAGCTCATCTGCGGGGGGGGGGAGGCTATGGGTGTCGGGTGCAGTGTGTATTGGAAGTGTGTCCCAAGTTTGTCCGAGGCACTTGTCATAAAGACACTTGACCTGTTTGTGTGAGTGTGTGTACTCACGTAGTTGTACTCACCTAGTTGAGGTTGCAGTGGCCGATTCACGGCTTTTGACCATGCCTCTTCACTTGTCATTACTGGGTAACTCTCCCTTCTATATGAACTTTATCATACTTCTTCTTAAACCTATGTATGGATCCTGCCTCCACTACATCACTTTCCAGAGAATCTGTGACTGAATAAATATTTCCTAACATTCCTGTGACTCATCTGAGTCTTCGACTTCCAATTTTGACCCCTTTGTTGCTGTGTCCCATCACTGGAACAACCTGTCTCTGTCCAAATATGTTGTTATCATATCCCCCTCTATTTCCCTATCCTCCAGTGTCGTCACGTTGATTTTCCTTAACCTCTCCTCGTAGACCATACCCCTTAGCTCCGGGACTAGTCTCGTTGCAAACCTTTGCACTTTCTCTAGTTTCGTGACGTGCTTGGCCAGGTGTGGGTTCCAAACTGGAGCTGCATACTCCAATATGGTCCTGACATACACGGCGTACAGGGTCCGGAATGACTCCATACTAAGATACTGGAATGCTGTTCTTAGGTTCGTCAGGCGCCCATATGCTGCAGCAGTTATTTGGTTGATGTGCGCTTCAGAAGATGTATTCGGTATTATACACACTACGAGATCCTTTTCCGTGAGTGTGTGTGTGTGTGTGTGTGTGTGTGTGTGTGTGTGTGTGTGTGTGTGTGTGTGTGTGTGTGTGTGTGTGTGTGTGTGTGTGTGTGTGTGTGTGTGTGAGTGTTTGTACTCACCTAATTGTGGTTGCAGGGATCGATTCATAGCTCCTGGCCTCGCCTCTTCACTGGTCGCTATTAGTTCCACTCTCTCCCTGCTCCATGAGCTGTATCATACCTCTTCATACAGCTATGTATGGTACCTGCTTCCACTACGTCACTTTCCAGACTATTCCAGTTCCTAACATAGCTATGACTCTCCTGAGTCTTCAACTTCCAGGTGTGACACCTTGTTGCTGTATCCCATCTCTGGAACATCTTGTCTCAAACCACTTTGTCGATTCCTCTCATTATTTTATGTCGTTATCATGTCGTCCCTAAACTTCCTGTCCTCCAGTGTAGGAAGGTTAATTTCACTATACTCAACTTCTCCTCGTAGGACATGCCTCTACGTGTGTGTGTGTGTACTCACCTGGTTGTGGTTGCTGGGATCGATTCAGAGCTCCTGGACCCATCTCTTTACTGGCCGCTACTCGGTCACTCTTCCCACTCTATGAGCTTTATCATACCTCTTCTTTAAGCTATGTATGGATCCTGCCTCCACTACATCACTTCCCAGACTATTCCACTTCCTGACAACTCTGTGACTGAGGAAATACTTCCTAACATCCCTGTGATTCAAATGAGTCTTCAATTTCCAACTGTGACCCCTTGTAGTTGTGTCCCATCTCTGGAACATCCTGTCTTTGTCCACCTTGTCGATTCCTCTTTGTATTTTATAGGTCATTATCATAACCCCCCTTTCCCTATCTCTCCTGTCCTCCAGTGTCGTCAGGTCAATTTCCGTTTACCTCTCCTCGCAAGACACATCGCTTTGCTCCGGGACTAGTCTTCTTGAAAACCTTCGCACTTTAGTTTCCTTACTTGCTTGGCTAGGTGTGGGTTCCAAACTGGTGCTGCATACTCCAATATGGGCCTAACGTACTCAGTGTACACGGTCCTCAGTGATTCCTTATTAAGATGTCGGAATGCTGTTCTTAGGTTTGCAAGGCGCCCATATGCTACAGCAGTTATTTGTTTGATGTGCGCCTCACGAAATGTGCCTGGTGTTATACTCACCCCAACATCCTTTTCCTGGGGTGATTTTTGTAGTCTCTGGCCCCCTAGCCTGTACTCCGTCTGCGGTCTTCCTTGCCCTTCCCCAGTCTTCATGACTTTGCACTTGGTGGGGTTGAACTCAATGAACCAGTTGCTGGACCAGGCCAGCAGCCTGTCCAAATCTCTTAGTAGTTCTGCCTGGCCCTCGTCCGATTGAATTCTCATAAACTTAACATCACCTTCAAATAGGGACACTTCGGAGTCTATTCCTTCCGTCATGACGTTCACAAATACCAGAAACAGCACCGGTCATAGGATTGTTCCCTGTGGCACTCCCCCCCCCCTCCCCCTCGTTAGAGGCCCCCACTCTGACATCTTGCCACGTACCATGACTCGTAGGTGTCTTCCTGACAGGTATTCCCTGATTGCAGCGCCTTCCCCGTTATCCCTTCCTGGTCCTCCAGCTTTTGCACTAATCTTTTGTGTGGAACAGCGTCAAACGCCTTCTTACAGTTCAAGAAAATGCAATCTACCCACCCCTCTCTCTCTTGTCTTGCTGCTGTCACCCTGTACGTGTGTTTACTCAGCTATACACTCAAATATATATGGTTGCAGGGGTCGAGTCATAGCTCCTGGCCCCACCTCTTCACTGGTCGATACTAATTCACTCTCTCCTTGTTCCATGTACTCACCTAATTGTACTCACATAATTGTGGTTGCAGGGTCGAAACTCAGCTCCTTGGCCCGCCTCTCTCTCCCGGCTCCATGAGCTTCATCATACCCCGTCTTAACGCTATGTATGGTTCCTGCCCCCACTACATCAATCGCCAGAGTGTTCCACTTCCTGACCACTCTATAACTGAAGAAATACTTCCTAACATCCCTGTGACTCATCTGAGTCTTCATCTCAGAGTGACCCCTTGTTTCTGTGTCCTCTCTCTGGAACATCCTGTCCACCTTGTCCATTCCACGCAGTATTTTGTAAGTCGTTATCATGTCTACCCTAACCTTTCCTCGTAGGACATACCTCTTAGCTCTGGGACTAGTCTTGTTGCAAACCTTTGCACTTTCTCTAGTTTCTTTACATGCTTGGCTAGGTGTGGGTTCCAAACTGGTGCCGCATACTCCAATATGGGCCTAACGTACACGGTGTACAGGGTCCTGAACGATTCCTTATTAAAATGTCGGAATGCTGTTCTGAGGTTTGCCAGGCGCCCATATGCTGCAGCAGTTATTTGGTTGATATGCGCTTCAGGAGATGTGCCTGGTGTTATACTCACCCAAAGATCTTTTTCCTTGAGTGAGGTTTGTAGTCTCTGGCCCCCTAGACTGTACTCCGTCTGCGGTCTTCTTTGCCCATCCCCAATCTTCAAGACTTTGCACTTGGTGGGATTGAACTCCAGGAGCCAATTGCTGGACCAGGTCTGCAGCTTGTCCAGTTCTGCCTGGTCTTCGATCGAATGAATTCTTCTCATCAACTTCACGTCATCTGCAAACAGGGACACCTCGGAGTTTATTCCTTCCGTCATGTCGTTCACAAATACCAGAAACAGCACTGGACCTAGGACTGACCCCTGTGGGACCCCGCTGGTCACAGGTGCCCACTCTGACACCTCGCCACGTACCATGACTCGCTGCTGTCTTCCTGACAAGTATTCCCTGATCCATTGTAGTGCCTTCCCTGTTATCCCTGCTTGGTCCTCCAGTTTTTGCACTAATCTCTTGTGTGGTACTGTGTCAAACGCCTTCTTACAGTCCAAGAAAATGCAGTCCACCCACCCCTCTCTCTCTTGTCTTACTGTTGTCACCTTGTCATAGAACTCCAGTAGGTTTGTGACACAGGATTACCCGTCCCTGAAACCATATTGGCTGCTGTTGATGAGATCATTCCTTTCTAGGTGTTCCACCACTCTTCTCCTGACAATCTTCTCCATGACTTTGCATACTATACATGTCAGTGACACTGGTCTGTAGTTTAGTGCTTCATGTCTGTCTCCTTTTTTAAAAATTGGGACTACGTTTGCTGTCTTCCATGCCTCAGGCAATCTCCCTGTTTCGATAGATGTATTGAATATTGTTATTAGGGATACACATAGCGCCTCTGCTCCCTCTCTCAGGACCCATGGGGAGATGTTATCTGGCCCCATTGCCTTTGAGGTATCTAGCTCACTCAGAAGCCTCTTCACTTCTTCATCGGTTGTGTGTACTGTGTCCAGCACCTGGTTGTGTGTGTTTGTGTGTGAGAGTGTGTGTGTGTGTGTGTGTGTGTGTGTGTGTGTGTGTGTGTGTGTGTGTGTGTGTGTGTGTGTGTGTGTGTGTGTGTGTGTGTGTGTGTGTGCGTCCAACATTAATTTCAATAATGAAACTTTTTTAACATTTTTTGTTTTAACTGTTCATATCTACTTGAAAAAAAATATTGAATACCGGACTCATTTCAATCTGCAAAAGTTATCATGTAATTATAATCTGTCTGCTGCGAGGTCAGACAAAAGTTATTTATTGTTATGATGACTAAAACCATTAAGCTTTGGTAAATAATTATTTATAAAGAGTATTTTATTGCATGAAAATAAATGTTTACCTAAATATTTAATCTCCATATATCCTGATGTTAGTCAACAGCGGCTAATTAGATTGTAATGAATGATCCGGTGGAGAGATTAGTTGTATGTGGGTGAGTGTGTGTACTCACCTAGTTGTACTCAACTAGTTGTAGCTGCAAGTGTCGAATCAAAGCTCCTGGCCCCGAATCTTTGCTGGTCGCTACTAGGTCCACTCTCGCCCGTCTCCATTAACTTCATCGAACCTTTCTTAAAGCTATGTATGAATCCTGCCTCCACTACATCACTCTCCAGATTGTTCCTCTTCCTGACAATTCTAAGACTGAAGAAGTGCTTCCTAACATCCCTGTGGCTCATCTGAATTTTGAATTTCCAGTTGTGACCCCTTGTTGCTGTGTCCCATCTGTGAAACATTCTGCCCATATCCACCCTGTCAATTCCTTTCAATATTTTATATGTCGTTATCATGTTTCTCCTATCCATCCTGTTCTCCAGCGTCGTCAGGTTGATTTTCCTAAACCCCTTCTCGTAAGACATACCTCTAAGTTACAGGACTAGTCTGGTTGCAAACCTATGCACTTTCTCTAATTTTTAGACATGCTTCACCTGGAGTGGGCTCCCTACTAGTGCTTCATACTCCAGTATTGGCCTGACATACACCGTGTACAGTGTCTTGAATGACTCCTTACTCAGATCTCTAAAACACTATTTTTAGCTTAGGTCTGCCAGGCGCCCATATGCTGCTGCAGATACTTGGTTAATGTGCTCGGTATGATAGTCACCTTAAGCTCCTTTTCCTTGAGTGAGGTTTGAGCCTTTGGCCTCCTAGTACATACTCGCGGTCTTCTTTGACCTCCAATCTTCATGACTTTGCACTCTTGCGAGGTTACACTCAAGGAACCAATTGTTGGACCAGGCTCGCAGCCTGTCCAGATCTCTTTGTAATCCTATCTGTTCCTCACCCACTTTAACTCTCCGCATTAGCCTCACATCGACTGTAAACAGGGACACCTCTGTATATGTCATTCACATATACAAGAAACAACACCATATCTAGGACTGACCCTCCTGGAACCCCATTCGTCGCATGCTACCAATCTGACACCTCGTCACTTACCATCACTAGTTGTTTCCTTCCAATCAGGTATTCTCTGATCCATTTCAGAGCCTTTCCTGCTATTACTGTTTGCTCCTCTAGCTTTTGCACTAATCCCTTGTGCAGAACTGTGTCGAAAGCCTTCTTACAGTCCAAGAGAATGAAGTCAACTAACCTTTCCCTCTCTTGTCTTACTTATGTTCCCCTGTCGTAAAACTCTAGTAGGTTTGTGAGACACAAGATTTCCCCTCCCTGAATGAGCTCATTCCTTTGTAGGTGTACCACCACTCTTATGAGAATCTTCTCCATGACTTTGTTATAATATACATCTCAGTGACACTGGTTTTTAGTTAATGCTACCTGTCTGTCTCCTTTCACAAAAAAATGAGACTAACCATACCACGGGCGGGGATAGAACCCGCGATCAGAGAACCATGAAACTCCAGACCGACGCGATAGCCACTGGGCCAGCTGGCTACAACAAGATTCGTCCAACTAGGTATATTTATACACCATAGGATGGTTAACATATTCACCACTGTGACCACAAATGCATTTGTGGTCGCAAACAGCGACTGTAATGGCTAGAAGTAGAGTAGACTGTTTTAGCAGAGGACCAGTATAAAGGATAATTGTATTGTCTAACATGAGAGCAAAAAGAATTATTGGGACTATTATGACTAGGTTCAGGGGCAGTGCCAGAATTTCTATACTCAAAGAGGACTATCTAGTTGGAAGTGAGCCTAGGAAGCTTGTTTCTAAACAGTGTTATTATCACTATTTTAACTGATGAGGAGCTTTGTGGGCCGAGGGACTGAAGCCCTTCTTGGTGTCACCCCTGACTGGGTCATAGGCCATGCTATTCAGAGAAGATTGGCTAATTATGTGGTGAATATGTTGCATCTCAAGTGCAGGACCAATTACTTTACACTGCACCAAATCACTGACGAGTTAGAGGAGCTCATTTATCATTTTTGATGAACAAGAGAAGCCACCATCCAATTCTAAACCAAATTATCATTTTAAACATTAGAAAACAATCTAAACTGCACTAGAAAAGCTTTAACTGTATTATGTTCAAGAGAAGTTGTTGCTGGCAAAGACATCTAATGAAACTACGGAACATGTGGGGTTGGAACCCATGGCGAGTGTGTCGTAAAACTCCACGCCAGTGTGTCAGTTACTAGGCTAGCTGACTACAATAAGATTCATCCAACTAGGTATATTTATACACCATATGAAGGTTAGCATGGCACCACTGTGGCCACAAATACAAGTTTTTACAGATAAATGCCGCTATGGTGTATAAATATACCTAGTTAGATGAATCCTATTGTAGCCAGCTGGCCGAGTGGCATACGCAATGACCTGAAGTTTTACAACTAACTCACCATGAGTTCAAATCCCACCGTGATTTGTTTGCAATTATGTTAATACGATTTCAAGAGACATTTAATCAAAAAAAAACTAAAGCAGCTGAAGCAAAGACTTCCACATTCTGTAGAAATGAACACATTAGAGTGAATATCCCTAACTACTCCACAGTGAGCACCAGACACCAACGATTCAGAAGTGAGGCCGCGTTTCAAGTGCTGAAGATAATCAGGCAAATGACTGTAAAACCTCTTTTTGGGGCGTTACTACTGAAAATTTTGCATCAAACAACAGGACCCCAATAGTCCGAGAGAAACTCGGGGTACTGAAAATGTAGCTCAGAGTAAGACAGAAATTCCAGGTTAGAGGTGGTAGCACATGTGATGAGCATTGACAAGGTCACTAATTGGAACAGAAGTTCGTTCAAAGGTACCATCACCTTTGCTACAGTCATGCAGTGGGTGTGAAACAAGGAAATTATGAAACAACTAGAGTATTTTTTTGATGTTAAAGCACAAAAATATCCTTTATATTTTTGAAAAGTTGCAGCTAAATTGAAATAAGATAAAAATATCTGTGGAAGGGTTTGGTGGTCAGACCCATTCTGGAGTATGTGATGTTGATTTCCCAGTCAAGTTTGTCGGACATCGTGGTGGTGGAATTTTATCCCAAATCGATATCCACTAGAGGCCTTGCTGCAGCCGCTAAGTAATTGACAAAGCTTGTCAATAAGCTAGCAGATGAGGGTATCATCATGGATACGCAGACATCAGTGTTCTGGTGGATGCTAATAGATTCAAACTATTTGAGTTTCCGTTGTTTCCCGTCACACACAACAGGATTCATACACAGTGTTGAAATCTACCATTAGGGTCATGTTAGTGTGTGTTGGGGGGGAGGGTAAGGGTAATGTGTTCTACAGAATTATTAAACTGCCATAATCCAGCCTCTTTACAGTAATTCCATACTGGCGTGTTTTAAAGTTCCAAGAGATAGATAGATCCAACAATGAGATATAATGAAACTTGAAAAACAATAATGAAATGAAACTACATGTGATATTCATAATATTCCACATCAGAGGGGGAGAGATTTTTTTTTTCGTGGCAGTGGTGAGGAGAAAACTATAGATCACGAAGGCTGCAACTCAATGTTGCTGAATAGTTATATAAAAAACAGTTGAATGCCTCCTTCCCTCTCCGATTAGTTATCTTCCCCATCCTGCTACAAGCAACGATATGTAGGACTCCTACCGTAGGAGACATTTATGTGGCTATTGTCTACAATACTTATAACTCTACAATTTAATATTATTGGTGGTGGTATTGAGTAGTCACTCTTTTCTCCTACCCCCACACACACCTGAAGCCACCAGTACACACACCTGTAGCCACCGGTACACACATCTGAAGCCACCAGTACACACACCAGAAGCCACCAGTACATACACCAGAAGCCATCAGTACACACACCAGAAGCCACCAGTACACACACCTGTAGCCACCAGTACACACACCTGAAGCCACCAGTACACACACCTGAAGCCACCAGTATACACACCTGTAGCCAAAAAGTACACACACCTGAAGCCACCAGTACACACACCTGTAGCCACCAGTACACACACCTGTAGTCACCAGTACACACACCTGAAGCCACCAATACACACACCTGTAGCCACCAGTACACACACCTGAAGCCACCAGTACACACACCTGAAGCCACCAGTATACACACCTGTAGCCAAAAAGTACACACACCTGAAGCTACCAGTACACACACCTGTAGCCACCAGTACACACACCTGTAGCCACCAGTACACACACCTGAAGCCACCAGTACACACACCTGTAGCCACCAGTACACACACCTGAAGCCACCAGTACACACACCTGAAGCCACCAGTACACACACCTGAAGCCACCAGTATGCACACCTGTAGCCATCAGTACACACAGCTGAAGCCACCAGTACACACAGCTGAAGCCACCAGTACACACGCCTGAAGCCACTAGTACACACACCTGAAGCCACCAGTACACACACCTGTAGCCACCAGTACACACATCTGAATCCACCGGTACACACACCCGAAGCCACCTGTACACACACCTGAAGCCACCAGTACACACACCTGAAGCCACCAGTACACACACCTAAAGCCACCAGTACACACACCTGAAGTACACACACCTGAAGCCACCAGTACACACACCTGAAGCCACCAGTACACACACCTGTAGCCACCAGTACACACACCTGTAGCCACCAGTACACACACCTGAAGCCACCAGTACACACACCTGTAGCCACCAGTACACACACCTGAAGCCACCAGTACACACACCTGAAGCCACCAGTACACACACCTGAAGCCACCAGTACACACACCTGAAGCCACCAGTACACACACCTGAAGCCACCAGTACACACACCTGTAGCCACCAGTACACACACCTGAAGCCACCAGTACACACACCTGAAGCCACCAGTACACACACCTGAAGCCACCAGTACACACACCTGTAGCCACCAGTACACACACCTGAAGCCACCAGTACACACATCTGAAGCCACCAGTACACACGCCTGTAGCCACCAGTACACACACCTGAAGCCACCAGTACACACGCCTGAAGCCACCAGTACACACACCTGAAGCCACCAGTACACACGCCTGTAGCCACCAGTACACACACCTGAAGCCACCAGTACACAAACCTGAAGCCACCAGTACACACACCTGAAGCCACCAGTACACACACCTGAAGCCACCAGTACACACACCTGTAGCCACCATTACACACACCTGAAGCCACCAGTACACACACACCTGTAGCCACCAGTACACACACCTGAAGCTACCAGTACACACACCTGAAGCCACCAGTACACAAACCTGTAGCCACCAGTACACACACCTGAAGCCAGCAGTACACACACCTGAAGCCACCAGTACACACACCTGAAGCCACCAGTACACACACCTGAAGCCACCAGTACACACACCTGAAGCCACCAGTACACACACCTGAAGCCACCAGTACACACACCTGAAGCCACCAGTACACACACCTGAAGCCACCAGTACACACACCTGAAGCCACCAGTACACAAACCTGTAGCCACCAGTACACACACCTGAAGCCAGCAGTACACACACCTGAAGCCAGCAGTACACACACCTGAAGCCACCAGTACACACACCTGTAGCCACCAGTACACACACCTGAAGCCACCAGTACACACACCTGTAGCCACCAGTACACACACCTGAAGCCACCAGTACACACACCTGAAGCCACCAGTACACACACCTGAAGCCACCAGTACACATATACTCTGTGCACTTTGCCAGTGTTTATGCTGAACAGTGAAAGTTTATTAATATTTATTTAAGGGATGATGTTTTTAATATTACATAAGAACATTACGTAAATCCTCATTATCTTCGTCAGACAAATTTCTTACTCAGATATTTGTCAAACCAGTTTTTAAGGATTTCCAAGGAAATAGAATCAATAACTGTTATAACTTATTAATGGAGAAGATAACTTAGCTCTTTCATTTTCCGATCTGAGAGCTGCTCTCAGTGTCCAACAATTTTGCCTCATCCCCCTCATTGTTTTTAGGAAATGATAGAGAATGTTTTACAGAAAGTTATGAAGCAAAAAGGGCGAAATTTGATGGAAAATTGACGATTATTACATTAAAAAAAGTGCTACATCTACAAGTGTCGTACAGCGCAGCGTCTCGACGATTTTGCCCATTTTGAGACTTATTATAGGCCAGTTATATTGTGCCAGTCGACCAAATTCTTAGCAACTTCATTAGTACGTCTTCCATATAAACAACCCACTATTTTAATTACACAGTAAAGTGATCAGAAATTGGCCATTTCACCAATTTCACACAAATTTCAAAACAGGGTCCAGGATTATCAATGCTGGAATTCCTGGTACTAGAATAACATTTCCTCTGTTCATTAGTTACGTTCCCAGGGTTTACACATGAATTCCATTTTGAATTTTTATTCACACAAAACAATAGATTTATTGATATGCAATACCGATATAATTTTATAAATAACATCAGCGCATTCGTGAATGCATATTAGACCCACGGTAATTAATTCATATTACATTCATAAATCTACTTATATTTACATACACAGAAAGTACTGGTAATTAATTTTGTCACCATCGTCGGTACAAGCTATGCTAATTCATTTACGAAAATAGGCTTTACTCCTCTGTTTACTATGTCTGAGTTGCCAGATATTATTTCTGCCCAGGAGTGTGTCCAAAAACTTTTTTCCACAACTGTACCTTCAAGCTGGTGAAAACTCTTGGGGCAAGGAAATGTACCTAACCCCCCATTTTCTTTGATTCAACATGATTGCTTTCTGTTTCCATAGGTGCTGTCTAACCACTACAGATCTTAATCTGATGATAAAAACTAATATAATTAAAGGGCTCTTGATTAAGAAAATCAAAGGCCACAGTCTAAATAAGCCACCTTTTTTGCAGTTACCCCTTGATAATATGCACGAATATTATGCAAGACAATTGTATAATTATGTAATTGTGTAATTATACCTGAATAAACTTTATTTCACAGGAAGGATCCTGATAGAGTCCCAAGAGCTGTGGGTCTTGCACTTTTCCCCTTTATATAATCTGACTTGTATAATTTTAATATTCCTATTTATAAACAGTAATAATAATAATAATAATAATAATAATAATAATAATAATAATAATAATAATAATAATTAATAGGGGTTCCCTTTGTGCTGGTGAAGAGCTCTTCATCCAAAGAACTGGAGCAATTTTACATTTCGTTGAATCAATCGTACATGATTCCCATGATCTGTATTACCCCTAAAGGTTTAGTTCTCCCTCGTAATGATAATAATAATCATCCAAAGGAATAGGTCTACCCACTCCTCCCTCATATTTTTAAGCAAACATAATATACTTACTCCTTATTAATTTGGAATCCTTAAAAAAAAAAAAACTAACGCAGTAGTAAAAATACTTGATACAGTTTATTCAGTACTTAAAAAATTATGAGTTTCCCATTGGAATTAAGAATAATCGGCAAAAAGAAAATGCTTATACTTAAGCTAAACTATTATAGACTGAGAGGACACATAAAATTTTATGTGATAACTCACTATAGTGTAGCTATAATTAACCAATGAATTTTAGGTGGACCCGGTGTTAGAAGTCTGGACCACTCCCTTTCCTTACTTATATTTCTGACCTCCCAAATGCTACCAAACATCTGACACATACTAGTTGCTGATAACAAAGCCTTTGTATTATCAAGTACGAACTGACTCACGAAATCGTAATGACATGATTGCAAACAAACCATACCACGGGTGGAGTTAGAACCCACGTTAGCCCAGTGGCTAAAGCGTCGGTCTTGCGTTTGGAGACTCTCTGATCGAAGGTTCTAACCCCACCCGTGGTATGGTTAAGTACGAACTCCCTAACATTATGAGCCACTGATAACAATTAACTAAAAAAAAGTTACACCTGAATGATTGCCAATAAACTCACTCCTAATATTACAAAAAACCTTCCTTATAACTTTAGGGAATATACTATGTACCATAATTAAGAAAATAAAGAAGGCTATTTTAAGACATTAAAATACACTAAACATATTTATTTACTTATTAAAATAGTGTTAAGTACACACAGGCTTTATGGAAGATAATAAATGTGACTCAATAGACATGTACATCTTACCTGGCTACACAGCCATTCATAACTGCAGACCTGATCAGAGGTGGCATGGCAATATACTATACCAATGAGATACAATGCATACATACTATGTGTACCAGAGATGAAGAGAGGAATACACATTTGCTCAATTTACAGCTAAAAACATAAATACCCCATTAACAATAGAAGTTGTCTTTAAATCTCCACATAACAAGAAAAACACATTTTGGAGATAATCTTAAAGATCTAATCATAACTAATAAACTTAATAAGCATCACTTAATTGCTATTGACTTTACCATTAATCTCATCCAGGCAGAAGACCCACAAATAACCGGCTTCCTAAATAACAAGTGTAACTGCCTGCTGTTACCCTTCATCGAGGCAGGTAAGCAGGAAGGGAGGCAGGTAGGCAGGCACTGACAGAGATTAGTAAAGAGATGTAGATTACAGCCTCTCCTCTCTTAACGACAGACTTCCATTCCTAAGACTACGTTATTAAACTAGTTCGTCGCTAAGTGAGGAGCATACTATAATGGTAGTGGGCTTGTGCCAACCATTTTTTATACTGTTTTACTGTCACCTTTGCACCGTTTATAACATTTCTTGGTATATTTTTAAATGTTTATACAGTAGTGTACTGTATATTGAAATAAACATAATGGAGGAAATCAACTTTAATGAGAGCCCGTCGTAAGTCCGAGGCGTCGGTAAACGAGTATGTCGCTAAGTAAGGAGAGGCTGTATTGGCATTCCATTTGAAAAAAAAAATAAAATATTCAGGTTTTGTACAGGAAAGTTGGGTGTGGAGCAGTGAAAAGACAGCTGGCAGTGTGTGAGAATAATGGAAGACTGAGGGGAGAGGAAGTGGAACATGAATGATGGGGGGACTCGAGGGTGTAGAAAATATTGCAAACCGGAGAGAATCAAAATAATCAAATAATGCAGCGCTGAACCGACAAGGGTCATGCAGTGCTATGGGGCAGAAAATAGTCTCGGGGCTATAAACAGCTAGGTGGAATGGGACACTAAAGACTATACATCAAAGTTTGTATAGTAAAGCAATTGCTGACAAAAAGTCAAAAAACGATCATAGGTTAAAGGCAGTGCCGTCTGCAAGAATAAAAGATAAAGTAAGAGCAGTAGGGCAGCAGCGTCGGAGGTAAACTTTGCGAACTCGCTGGTAAACTGGACAATCCACAAGAAAGTGAAGAACTGAAATAGGGACCCGATAAACCTCACAGAGAGGAATAGGGTGTTGTTCCATGAGATACCCACGGGTAAGGTGAGTATGGCCGATGCGGAGACGGAAGAGTGCAGTCTCCCGGGAACGGCAACGGTGGTAAGAAGATAGAGTGGAATTTATGATGCATGTTCGACCACCGTTGTTGCCAACGGCTGCGAAGACGAGCAGACATCTGCCTGTTCATTGCCCTGCACATAATCATGTCCAGGGACCCAACAGAAAATGTCCTTATTTTTTCTAGCCACATGGCACAACCATAGCTGAATATGAAGGACCAACGGATGAGGGAAACCAAATTGTTTAGTGGCCTGTAGAGCACTGAGGGAATCTGAAATGATCACAAACGACGATGGAAACATATATATACTAATACGGTGATGTGCTATGAGGATGGCATACAACTCGGCGGTAAAAATCCTAGCTGAGTCTAACAAATGACCCCGTACGACATCGTCAGGGAACACCACTGCGAACCCAACACCGTCAGAAGTTTTAGAACCATCTGTATAAACAGCAATGGCATGTGCATGTGACTGGAAATGATGAAGAAAAAGAGAGCGAGAAGCAGCCATAGGTAGGAGAGCTTTGGTGCACGGTAGTAGGGGAGAGTAGACACGAACCGTCGGAACCTCCAAAGGGGAAAGGGAAAAGGCAGACTGTATATGAACATACAAAGGAGGCAACTGGATAGAAGGCCGGAGTGAGTGAAGATGAAGAGAAAATGGTCGGAGTAAGCAGGGGCATCGAATAAATAACGGGCTTCTACTTACGTCTGAGACCAACCAATACGTAGAAGGAACACGAAGGTTATCATAGTGAACAAAGTAACGAAAGCAATGAGCATCACGACGATTGGCCAAGGATGGAACATTCGCCTCAGCATAGAGGATTTCAACAGGGGATGAACGAAAGGCACCAAGGCATAAATGTAGACCTTGATGATGAAGGGGGTCTAACTTAGAAAGAGTTGTAGAAGAAGCTGCGGAATAGACTTGGTAGCTATAATCCAGCTAGGACAAGACTAGGGTGGAATGCAGATGGAGGAGTCAGGCGATCTGCTCCCCATGAACTGTGCACAAGAATTTTAAGGAGATTTAGCAGACCATGGCACACTGCCTTTAAAGAGGAAATGTGAGGTTTCCATGTCAACCAGAAATCAAATAGAAAGCCAAGAAACTTGACTATCACATTATGGGATATGTGAGCTGTATAGATACAATGAAACATCTGGGACAAGAGAACGTCTAGAGGAGGTAATGAGTTTTCATACTAGAAAATTTAATTAAAGGGGTGGAGGGACATTTTTTGGGGTTGTTTTGGTTTTTGGTCCACTTTCAAATAAAACTTTATGCTGTTATTAAAAAGCAGTTTGCCTCCTACACATTTGTGCGCATGGACTTCTTGTTGCAAAGTTGCAAGATATTGCAAAATTGTATTTATCATAAAACCCTCCCTGGCCTACAAAATTGGTAAGATGTACAATGTTTCAGTCGAGATCAGATGAAAGATAAAGAGATTATCTAAATTTCAAACTTTTTTGCCAGAAATGTCAATAGATTGCGTTATAAAAAATTTTGAAATTTGTGCTTTTTTTTTGGGGGGGGGAGTTTTTTGGGAGAATAAGAGTCAATAAAAACAAAATGGTAAAACATATTGCAAAACTCCTCTGATTATTAATAGAACCATCATTCACCAATATTGTGTGAAAAAATGATGACACTCCTATTATTACTCTGTGCAAAAAAAAATAAAACAAATGTCAATAACTTATTCCTGAGTTACTCATATTTTTGTTTCTATAAAACTCTATGGACATGGCGCGCCAAATTTAAGCGTGTTGCAAATCCCTATCATTGTTGATAACCCAGAGTGAGCGTGTTACAAACCCCTATCATTGTTGATAACCCAGAGTGAGCGTGTTACAAACCCCTATCATTGTTGATAACCCAGAGTGAGCGTGTTACAAACCCCTATCATTGTTGATAACCCAGAGTGAGCGTGTTACAAACCCCTATCATTGTTGATAACCCAGAGTGAGCGTGTTGCAAATCCCTATCATTGTTGATAACCCAGAGTGAGCGTGTTACAAACCCCTATCATTGTTGATAACCCAGAGGGAGCGTGCTGCAAATCCCTATCATTGTTGATAACCCAGAGTGAGCGTGTTACAAACCCCTGTCATTGTTGATAACCCCGAGTGAGCGTGTTACAAACCCAAGTCATTGTTGATAGCCCAGAGTGAGCGTGTTACAAATCTCAATCATTGTTGATAACCCAGAGTGAGCGTGTTGCAAACCCCAGTCATTGTTGATAACCCAGAGTGAGCGTGTTGCAAACCCCAGTCATTGTTGATAACCCAGAGTGAGCGTGTTGCAAATCCCTATCATTGTTGATAACCCAGAGTGAGTGTGTTGCAAACCCCTATCATTGTTGATAACCCAGAGTGAGCGTGTTGCAAATCTGTATCATTGTTGATAACCCAGAGTGAGCGTGTTACAAACCCCTGTCATTGTTGATAACCCAGAGTGAGCATGTTACAAGCCCCTGTCATTGTTGATTGCCCAGAGTGAGCATGTTGCAAACCCCAATCATTGTTGATAACCCAGAGTGAGTGTGTTGCAAACCCCTATCATTGTTGATAACCCAGAGTGAGCGTGTTACAAGCCCCTGTCATTGTTGATAACCCAGAGTGAGTGAGCGTGTTGCAAACCCCAATCATTGTTGATAACCCAGAGTGAGTGTTTTGCAAACCCCTATCATTGTTGATAACCCAGAGTGAGCGTGTTGCAAACCCCTATCATTGTTGATAACCCAGAGTGAGCATGTTGCAAACCCCTATCATTGTTGATAACCCAGAGTGAGCGTGTTGCAAACCCCAATCATTGTTGATACCCAAGAGTGAGCGTGTTACAAACCCCTATCATTGTTGATAACCCAGAGTGAGCGTGTTGCAAACCCCAATCATTTGTTGATAACCTAGAGTGAGCGTGTTGCAAACCCCAGTCATTGTTGATAACCTAGAGTGAGCGTGTTGCAAACCCCTATCATTGTTGATAACCCAGAGTGAGCGTGTTGCAAACCCCTATCATTGTTGATAACCCAGAGTGAGCGTGTTGCAAACCCCAATCATTGTTGATAACCCAGAGTGAGCGTGTTGCAAACCCCAGTCATTGTTGATAACCCAGAGTGAGCATGTTACAAACCCCTATCATTGTTTATAACCCAGAGTGAGCGTGTTACAAACCCCTATCATTGTTGATAACCCAGAGTGAGCGTGTTACAAACCCCTATCATTGTTGATAACCCAGATTGAGCGTGTTACAAACCCCTATCATTGTTTATAACCCAGAGTGAGCATGGTGCAGACCCCAATCATTGTTGATAACCCAGAGTGAGCGTGTTACAAACCCCTATCATTGTTGATAACCCAGAGTGAGCGTGTTACAAACCCCTATCATTGTTGATAACCCAGAGGCAACTGAGCAGCAACAACTCCATGCTCTTCACTTTAGTCCTCACAGAACTTGCCAGGTTGAGTATTTAGAATGAAACAATCATAACAATAGTAATTTTTGGAGTAAAAAACAAAAACAATAAAAACACCAATTGCCAACATGTTCTCTTGGTGACAGCAAAAACATAAAAATTAAATTTTTGAAAAAACATACTTAGATATATGATAGAAACAAGCCGATTGTATCAACATGTTGCCAGAATTTTGCTGTATTTTTTGGTAAGGAAACCTTAATTTCCATAATTTTTCAACTTCAATTTTAGAATCTCTAAAAGTGGCACAATGTGAAACACGGTCAATCACGTCCTGAAGGAAGGCTGCTACCAGGCGACAGTCAGCTCCTGCGTAAGCTATAGCAAACTCATCCACATAAAGTGACGACTAAATATCTGATGGAAGAATGGAAGGTAGGTCATATACAGCCAAGAGAAAAAGGGTAGTACCAAGAACACTACCTTGTGAGACCCCCTCGGCCTGAACAAAGTCTGAGGAGAGCAAGGCCCCAGCATGGTCGGTAGATTACCACAGAGGCCTAAGGAGTGGGCCTGAGCTAAGATGTTATACCTCCAAGTAGTGTCATATGCCTTCTCGAAGTCGAAAAAGACTGCTAGGACGGAGTGTTTATTAGCAAAGGCATTTTGCACATACTTATTGTGGCATGCAAAGAGTACGTAACCTTTATTCGGCGCATGTACACACCCTCATTTACAGGCTATCTCCCCCAACCAGCGAACCAGGTTGCTAAGAGTTGATGATGGGGCCCCGTCGTTCAACTAGTGACCAGGTTCTAGCCAATAAGAAGATGGTTTTGGCAATCGCAGAGGTTATGTGGGTACCGCTCTCCTGTCCTCCTGTCTGCCCTTGTCATTCCCATTCTAGAGCTGGTTGAAGCACGGTCTGCTATCTTGTGGCTTCTATTTCTGCTTTGCTTACCGTGGAGTGCACTATACTTATCACTGTACATAGTGTACATATTGCTGTTCTAAATTGGTGAAGGGTAATATAAGTCTAAACGTTTTCTGCTGTGTTTATTTTGCTCCCATTACACCCGGGATAACAGGCCATTTGGAATCCTGGGTTGTAATATGGGGGCCTGTCTGGGAGCTGGAGCTGGACTTAGAGAAACGGTTAAGCTTAGGGTGAAGCTCGTAGCAGGTACATTGTGCAGCTTGCTGTCTGGCACCCATTCTCTTGTCTCCAGACTTCTCCAAACCTTTTTCATTACAGGTTGATGCTTGTGAGTCTGGGGTTGGGGCAGTACTATTACAAATCGGGAACAAGGAGTTGCAGCTTGTAGCATACTTTTCAGCCAAGTTCCAGCCACATCAGAGGGCTTACTCTACCATTGAAAAAGAAGCCCTCGCGCTGGTACTGGCTTTGGAGCATTTCGATGTTTATGTGGGCCAGACATCGCAGGTGGTCACAGTCTACAGTGATCACAATCCTCTAGTATATCTCCAAGCCATGAAGAACCACAACACAAGGCTTATGCGCTGGACACTAAGGCTGCAGCCCTATAATATTTTCATTAAATGTATTGCCGGCAAAGAAAATATGTTGGCAGACTCTTTATCTAGAGTATAATATTTTATTTAGGTTAGGATGTTATTTGTGGTAACCCCTTTTCACGCTCTTTTTTTTATCCCCTGGTGTGGGTTTTTTTTTTAGTGAGGGGATGCGGGCTACCGTCCGCCTGTATCTTGGACCTATACTAGCCTGTCTGACTGCTGTCTCACTCTAAGTTTAGGGTTTGGCTTTTGGTCACGAGAAAAGCTGAGCTCTATCTAAGAGTTGGATGGTGGAGAGGAAAGGCGGTCCCATTATTTTGTGCCGTGGCGGCACGGTTACCACTGGGAGGTGGTAGCCTAATCCTGAGCCTTCTCGGGGTGGAGGTGTGGCATGCAAAGAGTACGTAACCTTTATTCGGCGCATGTACACACCCTCATTTGCAGGCTATCTCCCCCAACCAGCGAACCAGGTTGCTAAGAGTTGATGATGGGGCCCCGTCGTTCAACTAGTGACCAGGTTCTAGCCAATAAGAAGATGGTTTTGGCAATCGCAGAGGTTATGTGGGTACCGCTCTCCTGTCTGCCCTTGTCATTCCCATTCTAGAGCTGGTTGAAGCACGGTCTGCTATCTTGTGGCTTCTATTTCTGCTTTGCTTACCGTGGAGTGCACTATACTTATCACTGTACATAGTGTACATATTGCTGTTCTAAATTGGTGAAACATAATAAAAGTCTAAACTTTTTCTGCTGTGTTTATTTCGCTCCCATTACACCCGGGATAACAGGCCATTTGGAATCCTTGGTTGTAATACTTATCTAAGTGGAGCCAGGGGGTTCAAAGTAGAACAGCCCTTGTGAAAGCCATATTGGTGAGGAGAAAGACTATTGGAAGTCTCAAAATACCATATCAGATGTATATTCACCAATCATTCCATCACCTTGCAGACTACACTGGTCAGAGCAATGAGACAATAGTGAGAGGTATCAAGCCCGGAATTGCCTGGTTTATGAGACGGAAGTACAATGGCAGATTTTCATTGTTGAGGGAGAACCCCTCGTGTCCAAACAAGATTGAAAAGGAGCAAAAGGACTGCATGTGAGGGAAAAGTTCAATAGATAGGAGTAGCGAGGGAGTATATAGTAACAATAGTTTCATTGCCGGCTACTTGTTAAGGTAGGGTAAGTCAAGCTCTCGCTATTCCCGCCTTTTTTTCCCCCACCCAGAAAGTGATAGTTTGATTGCCGGCTGCTTGTTAAGGTAGGGTCAGTCTAGCTCCCGCTATCCCTTCCCCTCCTTCTTCCCCCCCCCCCGAAAGGTGACGTGTGGGGCTCCGGTACAAACAGTAATCAATAGACTCACAGCTCCCAGCACTACTGTAAGTACATGCCTGCCTTGTATTCTAGTGGATTTATTGGTTGAAAGCTTCACTTTTGACCAATAATAAACTTAGTCCTTTCAGTCTTGCTCTAAGTTGACTGTTGTAATAATCACCACATCTTTTAGGTATTGTACGTATCATGGAGAGTGATTTCTTAAGCAGTGGGTAACCTGTCTATCTTTCCGGCTTGGATGACAGAGAGGGTCACCTGCCAATCAACGAGTAGAACTGATTATAAGTAAGTAAGTAAGTAAGTAAGTAAATTTATTCAGGTATACACAATACAGTTACATAGAATTATCATACATAGCAGCATATGTGTAGAGAACCTAGGATAACCCAAAAAAGTCAGACAGAGTGACTTATTTCCATTGGGGTCCTTTTACCTTATTATTATAATATAAAGGTTATAATATTTTCTTATTATTCTATAATGAAGATAACATCTTATTATCATACTAAAAAGACTATCTACTACACGAGGGTCATTAAGACTATCTACAATACGAGGGTCATTAAGACTATCTACTACCCGAGGGTCATTACGACTATCTACAATACGAGGGTCATTACTAGGGATAAGGTAAAATTTACACGTATTTTAGCTAAAAAATAGAAAATCATTCCCCTCCCTTTCTGTTGCTTCATTCATCAGACACTTTTTGGCAGTCTTCTTGAACTGGTTCAAGCTATGACTGGCCTTGACATTTGTGGGTAGTCTGTTCCATTCCTTTATTGCTGTACAATAAAAGGTGTTTGAAGCCTGGCCACTGACTGTGGGTACTACAAAGTTGTGCTCTCTCCCCCTAGTACTATGATTGCTGCGGTTCCCAACCTTGACAAAATTGACAGCAAGATATTCTGGACACTGTTCGTGAGCAATTTTATAAACATGATTTAGCTTCAGTTGTTTTACTCTGTCTTCAACATTCAGCATATCCAACTGCTGTAATTCATCCTGGCCTACATGTTCTCTTGGTCCCAGCCCCAGGATGAATCTTACGATTTTGTTCTGGGTGATTTGCAGTCTATCTTTCAGTTTTTTTGTCAAGGCAGAGTACCAAGAAGAGCAAGCGTAATCCATATGGCATTGTATAAGGGCTAGACATAGGGTCCTGCGAGCCTCAGTAGGTAGACACTGTGCTTGTCTATACAGGAACTTCAGCCTGGCATTCGCTTTCTTTACTACACTGTTCCCTATCAATTCTCCTGACATGCATGGGTCAAAGGGGATTCCCAGATATTTAACTGATGAAACCAAAGTGATGGACTCCCCATTACACTGAACATTAAAATTATTTACCCTTCTCAGTTTATGTTTCGTTCCAAAGAGAATGGCTTCAGTTTTCCCTAGGTGTAATGATAGTTTGTTGTCTACTAACCATTTGCTGCAGGACTCCAGTTCCAGTGTTAAAACATTAGCAATATCTTGTGGGTCTTTACCTGTCACTAACAGAGCACTGTCATCTGCATACAGTAGGAGTTTGCACTTGACACTGATAGGCATATCATTGACATAACATAAGAATAGTAAGGGACCCAGAATACTACCTTGGGGAACTCCACATGTTATCGGCAGGGGTTCTGATTCTGTTTTGTTGATTTTGACTATTTGTCTCCTGTTGCTAAGGTAGGACTTAAACCAGTCTACAGAACCTATACCGATAGCATGAAGTTTATTACATAATATATTGTGGTTGACAGTATCGAAGGCCTTTTGCAGGTCTAAGGTTACCATACCTATGAGGTTCCCTTTTGACATTTCAGTTCTCAGGTAATCCATCAGATTAATAAGGGAGGTATCGGTTGAGTAGGATCTTCTAAAGCCCGATTGATAGCTATGGAGAATGCTGTTGTCATTAAGGTACTTAACTACTTGAGAATACACCGCCCTCTCCAGAATTTTAGATATTATACTGAGTATACTAACAGGTCTATAGTTGCTTACATCAGACCTATTATTTTTCTTGAAGATAGGAGTAACTCTGGCCTCCTTGAACCCCTCCGGTACGGTATTAGTGGTGATTGATAGATTTATTATGTGAGCAATAGGGATTGACAGTTCAGAAGCACCATCTTTTAGGAACTTAGACGGGATGTTATCAGGGCCTGTGCTCTTAGTTGGGTTTAACCTGCTTAGTTCTTTTTGAATGAAGTCATGAGATACACTTACTAGTTGACAACTGTTTGGGGTTACCCCTTTATTGGTATAGTATGTTTGAAACTTATCAGAGTCTGTGTTAAAGGTATTTGATGCAGCTGGTAGTTTACTTACTAGTGTTGATGCAACAGATGTGTAGTAGGAATTAAAGCAATTTGCCACCTTAGATGTTTCGTGGCATACCTCATTATCGATAGTGAGTACTATGTTAGACCTATCTACTGGCTTATGGCTATACCCCAACTGTTTTAGTTGTTGCCAGAGCTTTCTGGGGTTATGCTTATATTCTTCAATTTTTGAGCAATAGTGCTTTGCCTTTGCTCCTTTTATAAGCCTCTGTACTCTGTTCCTCACCCTTTGGAATTCATTTAGTGCTGCAATATCCTGTCTGTTTGCTTTAAATCTTTTTAGCAGCTGGTCTCTGAATTTCATATTATCTAATATCTCAGTAGTCATCCAGGGTTCAGTTCTTCGTTTAATCCTAACCTCTTTAACTGGTGCAATATTATTAAGAATGGTAGTGAACATTGTTTTGAATTTTTCCCAGGCATCGTTTACGTCCGTGCAACTTGTTATCTCTGTCCAGTCACAATTGTGTAGCCTATTTACCAGTGTTTCTTTACTGTAGTTTCTAGTTGACCTCATTTTTATAGTCCTGTGTAGGCCTATCCTATCCCTAGTGATTTTCCTGGTGCAGTAAATGATGAAATGATCACTAAGACCTGTGGTAATGACGCCTGACTGACTAATGTTCTCAGCGCGGTTGCAAAGTATGTGGTCAATTAGGGTGGCTGAGAACTGTGTGATCCGGGTTGGTTTATTAATTAGTTGGGTGTAGCTATTTAATCCTAGAATTTGCTTATACCTTTTGCATAGCCCGTTATTTTGTTGCTGAAAACAGATATTGAAGTCGCCCAGTATTATTGTTTCGCAATTGCTCTCAACTCCGGACAAGACTCTGGAAAAGTCTTCTAAGAACTGGTCCTGGGTAGGAGGGCGGTAACTAGTTCCTACTAATATGGGTTTGGTCTTGGGAAGCAGCACTTCTAACCATAGAATCTCCAGTTTATTGTTATTTAAATCAGGTCTTGGGTTGTAAGCTAAGTCATTTCTAATGTAGGCACATACTCCACCGCCCTTTCTGTTCCTATCTAAGCGTTTTATATTGTAACCTTCTATTTTGACCTCGTCGTCAGTCACCGTATCATCCAACCAAGATTCAGAGATGGTTATAACTGCCGCCCTAATTTTGTTAGCTAGAATCCTAATCTCTGCCAATTTAGGAAGAAGTGATCTTGCATTGACATGAATAAAGTGAAGGCCTGTTTTCATAAAACAATCATAATCATCAATATATGGCAATGGGTCATTTGTATTAAAATTAGGTAAATCAATGTCATCACTGCTAAAGGGTAACTGTGCCAAAGTGCATTTGTTACACACAAAATGAATTCTGGCACCGTTGCTATAATTGTACATACATCCATCATGCACCCACCCCTTACACATTTTACATAAGATGCCTTTTCTGTTTTTCATGCGTACTTTAGTACAGTGTATGCATCTGTTTGGTAGTGTTTGAGATAATAATGGCTGTATTGTCTCACATTGACCTATGTATGCATTACATATGGAGTTAAGGTTATCATCCCTAGCTACTAGACCGTCATTATTGCCGTCATTTATCTGTCTGTTTTGCCTCTGCACAATAGTTTGAGGTCCTGGATTAATTTGGATATCACCACTTAAGAGCGCTACAATAAGAGCTGTGTGCCATTGTTTTTTTTAGGTATGCGGTGTTGCCATACCTTGCGGCGATAGTGAGGTTTACTTTTCTGGTAGGATGGCAACTGTTGGGCTTTTACTGTCCAGGGCGCTGTTACTCCATTCACCTTTTCCAACCCCCATGACTGATTTCTTTCTTCATGGAATTGAAGAAGAAATATAAATATAATTATGGCAGCCTGTACCCCTCTAATGCCTGCCATTTTCACTCTTCGCTCTTTTACTCATATACAATAATATTTATTTCTCTTTTCCAGTCCCTAGTACACTTAGTATCTGCTTTAATTACACTGAATTACTAGTAAAATTTCCTCTTCAGAACCCTCTTCACTGCTCACTTTTCCCTTAACTTCACAAAACCCTTACAGTTAACCTCTTCAAAACCCTCTTCACTGCTCACTTTTCCCTTAACTTCACAACACCCTTACATTTAACCCCTTATTCACCCTCCCTTACCCACCTCACTTCACAGTCTGGCTTCACCAATTAACTTCTAACTCCTTTCCATTCTGGTAGACCAGAAAGGTTTAATCAATGGTTTTATCCTTCCAAATCCCCCTCAATTCCATTTATCGGGGGTTGTGTGGTGTTGTTGTCTCCTGACCTGTTTTGCTGACTCAGCCATTTTTAAAACACTGAGGGGAGTAACACCACCTGACTTTCCTTGAGTTTATAGATATATTTGGCTTTTTCTGCTATGATTCTCTCACTGTACACTGGTCAGCTGAATATAGGTCAGCTACTAAAACATTAACCTTGACTATTTAACTATTCACTTCTTTCCCACGATGGAGATGGACTAACGTCCTGAGACTTCCCCTTTTTGGATTTAATTACCTGTGCACCTGTACGAAATTGCAGGACGTAACCCCTCATCATTGCAGCGGTAAAGAACCTGCTTTCCTGTCATCGGGATAGAATACTCAAGGCTATACTGTGAAGAACTAGCCAGTGGGTTGTAATCAACACCTGCGACCCCCCCCCCATCATCGGCAACGGCTACGATTTTAACAAGCAGTGTCACCACCACCAGACACCCCAGTTTTACATTAGCATTGAATTCAGTTATCATTTATATTTTTCATTTTTCATTTTCTTTAATGTAGGATTAATATTTCGTATTTAAGTGTTTTATATTTTATATTTTCTATATAATAAAGTGTTTATGTTTGTCTGTTATTATTTCTTTTTCTATTCATTAATTTTCCTGAGGAGGAGCCAGCCTTGGTAATACTGTCTGAAGTTGTTACAGGGCTGAGTAACTGCAAGAGCTGTAGAATGCAGATGTTGTAGCACACGGATACGAATATTATCAGGCCCAGCTGCCGATGACCGGCAAGTGGAAAGCGTGGACTCGAGCTCTAGGACAGTAAAAGGTATGTTATATGGTTCCATCCCATTAGAAGAGAAATCCAAGGGAGATTGCTCCCTGGCAGACTTAGAAGTGAGAAACGAGGGACACAGCTGAAGCCCCTGGGATACATGGGCATGATAGTTCCCAATTTCCATGGCAATGTCAAGTGGTTCTGTAATACTAACACCAGCATCCCGTAAAACAGGAGCCTGGTCCCGAGCGTACTTGCCACACAACTTCCGTACCGTCTTCCAAACCGCACACGTAGGGGAAATCGAGGTAACAGTAGAAACGTAGTCTTGCCAACAATTGCGCTTAGCATTGCATATGATGGTGTAAGCAACTGCCCTTGCTCGCTAAAAATCCAAAAGATGAAATGAGGTCCGATTATATCGATAATGGCCCCACACAGCACGTTTGAAATGCACTGCACGGGCACACGCACGGGACCACCATGGCATGCATGTCTGAGAATGCCTGCCTGAGGTTTGAGGAATAGAACGTGATGCTGGAGTCAAAACTAAGGTCGAAAACTGGTGCACCAGCTCATCAATAGAGGACAAAGAAGGGTCTTCACATAAAGTGGTAAGATGTGAGTGCAAGTCCCAATTCACTCGTCCAAATAGCCAACCGGGGCTACGAGGTGGTCGGGAATAAGTCGTAAAAGTAAGAATAATAGGAGAGTGATCACTGTCGTGCAAATCCAGGAGAACAGACCAAGTGTGATCAAGGGCAACTGACGATGAACAGACAGAAAGATCACTGCACGAGAAAGACTGAGTGCAAGAGTCAAAATAGAAGGAAGCAACCATATTTAAAACATGAAGAGGATGAGAAGCGAGAAGTCTCCAACTGATCACCACGAGAGTCACAGTGGGACCCTCCCCAAAGATGATGAGCGTTAAAATCCCCTAACAACAAGATAGACGGCGGCAGAGAAGAGATCAAGAATGCAACATCCGAGATACAGAATACATGAAAAGGGGAGAGATATAGAGAGCAAACTATATACCATCTTTGGAAATAAATATGGCCTGTAGTATAATATAGCTCAGAATGAACAAAGACCTGTTGAAACGGTATACCAATGTGCACAAGAAGCGCACTCTCATTAAAAATTTTATCAAGAAAGGGATCAGAAGAATGCAACAGCATATAGCCCGAAAAGGGACAAATAACTGCTGAACGAGCCTTAGGCTCTTGTAACCCGACACATACTGGAGCTCTTCCTGATTACCCCTAAGGCCACGAATATTACATTATAAATAACTCATTATTCACAAGACAGGTATGCTATTAATGAGAAGCGATAAATCAACAGGTTAGTAGGGTCAGTGAAGTCAATGTGTGGACACAAGGGAAAGCATGTAAGCAAGGAGGAATCAGAATGATGTGAAGGAAAAGATTGCTGCGAGGGTTGTGAAAAATACGAAGAGGCATAGGGAAGTGTACCTGTGTCTATCAAAGGTTTCGTCTCCACAATATAGTTGGAGATAGCATGAAGTGTTTCAGTGAACAAGGAAGATGCCGATTTCATGATTTCAGAGACAGGTGAGGTAGAGCAAGTAGAGATGGGGGAGACTGTGGTGGAACAGGAGAGGAAGGAGGCTGGAGTAGGACTGGGGAAGAAGTTTGGGGGGAACAGGAGAAGAGGGAACCACACAAGGGGGGTGAACCTCCACCGTCGTGTGAGAGATAGAAAAGGGGTGAGAACTAGCATCCTGGAACAAAACTGACCTGATTTGCCTAAAATGCTCTGCATAACACAAGCGGCTTCCTATATAGTAGTATGTCATTAATGTCAGCTAGGTCTGTAAACCTCGTACATTTGCATTTCCCCTTTGGAGGAAATGGAGTCGTTGTTTACATAGATCACGCTGATCTTTGTCTGTGAATGCCTTACAAGCATCTTAAAAGTTGATCAGTTTTACAGAAAAGTTTGGATTTATTTCAGCCTCCCCAGGTTTCAGCGCTCTTTTTTTTTGGAAGTGAAAAAATTAAAATACTGCTTTTCAAGCGATAATTTCAGACTCACCTGGATTATCTTCAAGCATTACAATGCTGATCTATAGAAATGAGTTGTTTACCGGGAGAGAAACTTTTAGGTCTACTTTTAGGGCAACTAGAGTTATGATAATATCTCAACTCAATACCAAGTTTTACTTAAACATGTAAGAATGATCACTGAAACAAAGCATTCTCGAGGAACCCAGTGGAAATACAAGGACTAATAGAAATGAAATAAAAATGAAAATAAATCACTTCATCTGACCTCTTTTTGGTTATCCTAAGTAAGTAAGTAAGTAAGTTTATTCTGGTATACACAAATACAGTTACATAGAATTATCATACATAACAGCATATGTGTAGAGAACCTGGGATAACCCAAAAAAAGTCAGACAGAGTGACTTATTTCCATTGGGGTCCTTTTACCTTATTATAATATAAAGGTTATAAAATTTTCTTATTATATAATGAAGATAACATCTTATTATCATGCTAAAAAGACTATCTACTACACGAGGGTCATTAAGACTATCTACAATACGAGGGTCATTACTAGGAATAAGGTAAAATTTACACGTGTGTTAGCTAAAAAATAGAAAATCATTCCCCTCCCTTTCTGTAGCTACATTCATCAGACACCTTTTGGCAGTCTTCTTGAACTGGTTCATGCTATGACTGGCTTTGACAAGTGCGGGCAGTCTGTTCCATTCCTTTATTGCTGTGCAATAAAAGGTGTTTGAAGCCTGGCCACTGACTGTGGCTACTACAAAGTTGTGCTCTCTCCCCCTAGTACTATGATTGCTTTGGTTCCCAACCTTGACAAAATTGACAGAACGATATTCTGGACATTGTTTGTGAGCAATTTTATAAACATGATTTAGCTTCAGTTGTTTTACTCTGTCTTCAACATTCAGCATATCCAACTGCTGTAATTCATCCTGGCCTATATGTTCTCTTGGTCCCAGCCCCAGGATGAATCTTACGATTTTGTTCTGGGTGATTTGCAGTCTATCTTTCAGTTTTTTTGTCAAGGCAGAGTACCAAGAAGAGCAAGCGTAATCCATATGGCATTGTATAAGGGCTAGACATGGGGTCCTGCGAGCCTCAGTAGGTAGACACTGTGCTTGTCTATACAGGAACTTCAGTCTGGCATTCGCTTTCTTTACTACACTATTCCCTATCAATTCTCCTGACATGCATGGGTCAAAGGGGATTCCCAAATATTTTACTGATGAAACCAAAGTGATGGGCTCCCATTACATTGAACATTAAAATTATTTACCCTTCTCAGTTTATGTTTCGTGCCAAAGAGAATGGCTTCAGTTTTCCCTAGGTGTAATGATAGTTTGTTGTCTACTAACCATTTGCTGCAGGACTCCAGTTCCAGTGTTAAAACATTAGCAATATCTTGTGGGTCTTTACCTGACACTAACAGAGCACTGTCATCTGCATACAGTAGGAGTTTGCACTTGACACTGATAGGCATATCATTGACATAACATAAGAATAATAAGGGACCCAGAATACTACCTTGGGGAACTCCACATGTTATCGGCAGGGGTTCTGATTCTGTTTTGTTGATTTTGGCTATTTGTCTCCTGTTGCTAAGGTAGGACTTAAACCAGTCTACAGAACCTATACCGATAGCTTGAAGTTTATTACATAATATATTGTGGTTGACAGTATCGAAGGCCTTTTGCAGGTCTAAGGTTACCATACCTATGAGGTTCCCCTTTGACATTTCAGTTCTCAGGTAATCCATCAGATTAATAAGGGAGGTGTCGGTTGAGTAGGATCTTCTAAAGCCCGATTGATAGCTATGGAGAATGTTGTTGTCATTAAGGTACTTAACTACTTGAGAATACACCGCCCTCTCTAGAATTTTAGATATTATACTGAGTATACTAACAGGCCTATAGTTGCTTACATCAGACCTACTATTTTTCTTGAAGACAGGAGTAACTCTGGCCTCCTTGAACCCCTCCGGTACGGTATTAGTGGTGATTGATAGATTTATTATGTGAGCAATAGGGATTGACAGTTCAGAAGCACCATCTTTTAGGAACTTAGACGGGATGTTATCCGGGCCAGTGCTCTTAGTTGGGTTTAACCTGCTTAGTTCTTTTTGAATAAAGTCATGAGATACACTTACTAGTTGACAACTGTTTGGGGTTACCCCTTTATTGGTATAGTATGTTTGAAACTTATCAGAGTCTGTGTTAAAGGTATTTGATGCAGCTGGTAGTTTACTTACTAGTGTTGATGCAACAGATGTGTAGTAGGAATTAAAGCAATTTGCCACCTTAGATGTTTCGTGGCATACCTCATTATCGATAGTGAGTACTATGTTAGACCTATCTACTGGCTTATGGCTATACCCCAACTGTTTTAGTTGTTGCCAGAGCTTTCTGGGGTTATGCTTATATTCTTCAATTTTTGAGCAATAGTGCTTTGCCTTTGCTCCTTTTATAAGTCTCTGTACTCTGTTCCTCACCCTTTGGTAATTTACACCCTAGGTAATTTACACTTATGTTACTGTGTATGATAATTGTACTTATATGTACCTGTACGTAAATTAACTTTAAAAAAAAAAACTGCTGAATTTGTACAAGTTAACCATGTAACATAGTCGTTTTCTTTTGTTAATAAAATATTTCAATGGTAAACTATAATGATCATTTTAAGTATTGCAAAAGTAAGTAAGTTTTGGTCTTGGAGTTACATATATTGTTTAATATATATAAAAATAACAATAGTCTGAAGACACGCAGATTACTGATGGCGCACACGTATATTGCACTAAGTTGATATAATATAAAAATTAGAAAAGTCAAACAATGTGACTTATTTCTGTTTAATCTTCATCAAAGAAAGAACAAAAGGCACAATACCGTGACTGGAAAAACACACAAATAACCCACATATAGGAAACAGAAGCTTATGACGACGTTTTGGTCAGACTTGGACCATTTACAAGTCATACTAACAAAAGAGAGATTAGGTTAGGTAAAGTTTCTCAGGAAAAAGGACAAGTGTTTTCTGACGCAGGTCTTAGTCATATGATAACCCGCCGTTGGAGCTTTAGGTCATCTGACCGAGGCCTTCAGCTGGTTTACCTATCCACACCTTTACAAATTATGGTCAGTTATAACCATTTAGGTACTGATTTCTGTTAAAAATGTGTCAGCTTTATATCTAACACAAAAGACTGAGACCCAGTATATAAAGGCGAGGCAGACAGCACACAGGATTCATTATTTTAAGACTGAGATTAATATTTCTGTTTATGGTCAAATGAGTGAGCGAGTGTAAGTGTGAACCACCAGGTGGTATTCGTGTAGTTAGTTGACGGGGTGTATCAGGGAGATAAGATGTTTTCTAATGGTAGTTTTGAAGGTGATGAATGTGTCTGCAGTTCTAGAGTTCTCAGGTAGGGTATTCCAGATTTTAGGGCAGGCAGACAGCACTGGGACAAAGGGAGAAAAAGAAATATTAGTAATGCTGGTAGTGGAAGTAGTGGTGCTAGTAGATAGAAAGGGAAGCTAAGGGAAGCAATAGCAGTGGGAGTAGCAATAGTAGTGGAAGTGGGGTATGTCTGAGGACAGGAAAAATGAGCACCGTAGGAGAGCTAAGGACCCACAAGGGGTACAACCAAAATCAAGGGAGAAAAATCTGAAGGACTGAACACACTTAGGCAGAAGAAAGGAAAACAAGGAACATAGGCAACATTTAGGCAACTTTATTCCGAAACGTTTCGCCTACACAGTAGGCTTCTTCAGTCGAGTACAGAAGGTAGGCAGGAGCAGTAGAGATGTGAAGACGATGTAATCAGTCCATCACCCTTGAAGATTTGAGGTTGTCAGTCCCTCAGCCTGGAGAAGTTCTGTTCCAAAGTCTAGAACTAACTGAAGATCAAGCGACAGTGTTAAGACTTAAATACTGTCGGAAGGAGAGGTGCAGAGTAGTAGTAGTAGTGAGAATGTAGCCACTGGGAGGTCATGTCCCTCTCAGATCAAACAATTCTCACTTGAAAAAGTTGTCCAAGGTGTTTTCTCTTCTGTACCAAGATGCCATTGTGTTGCAGTGTCTGACAGAGTGGTTGTCAAATGGTATACAATACCGACAGGATGGTAGATAAGACACATAGGTAACATTTAGGCAACTTCTCAATACTACTACTCTGCACCTCTCCTTCCGACAGTATTTAAGTCTCAACACTGTCGCTTGATCTTCAGTTAGTTCTAGACTTCGGAACAGAACCTCTCCAGGCTGAGGGACTGACAACCTCAAATCTACGACTTCAAGGGTGATGGACTGATTACATCGTCTTCACATCTCTACTGCTCCTGCCTACTTTCTGTACTCGACTGAAGAAGCCTACTGTGTAGGTGAAACGTTTCGGAATAAAGTTGCCTAAATGTTGCCTATGTGTCTTATCTAGCAACCTGTCGGTACTGTATACCATTTGACGAAAACAAGGAAATAAGGAAAAATAGAAAAGAAAAGACAGAGAGATGAGGAGGAGGAGGAGAAGAAGAAAGCATCATGTCAAGTCACGAGTGTTCTGAAGATTGGATCATTTAACAATGTATTGAGAAAGGAAGGCATCTACAGAAACAAAACCAGGACTAAGAGTCATATTAGGGAAGCTGAGTGTAAGGAATGATTCAACATGAAGGCGTCTGTAAAATCTAGAAGTAGTGTTGACACTTATAGCAGAGGACCAGTATTGACTGGTTCGTGGCCTGGTGGCAAAATCTCTAGCTTCACACGCTGAGAGCCTGAGTTCGATTCCCGGCAAGGGTAGAAACATTGGGAGTGTTTCCTTACACAGGATGTCCATGCACTGAAGTCTGAGGTTAGATCCCCGGGAGAGGGTGGAAATATTAGGACGTGTTTCCATAAGATACCTGCTGTCCATGTTCACTTAGCAGTAAAATGGGTACCTGGGTGTTAGTCAACTGGTGTGAGTCGCATCCTGGGAACAAAACTGTCTGTAACACTATAAAGCAAAAATCCGGTAGTTACAGTATTTCAAAATTACTAAGCAAGAGGATATTACCCATCCTGGGAACTGGTGTTACTTGATGCCAGCAGGTCCCTCTCTTGCCTCACTTCCTTAGTTCCATTACTACTACTACTACTACTACTACTACTACTACCACCTCTACCCACGCGTCACCTCACCTGACTCCCGCCACTATATATATGTGTGTTTTCTTAGTTTTCTCTGTATTAGGACTGAAGAAGCCACTCGTGGCGAAACGTTTCCTTTAATAAATGTCCTGAACTGTACATAAGTGTCTTTTTCCACATCTTGTCGGTATCACCATACCATTTCCTCAAAACTGGCCTAATTTGCCCTAAATGCTCTGCATAACAAGGGGCTTTCTGTATAGTACTATGTCACTGATGTCAGCTAGGCTTGTCCTTGTAGAAATAAAGATTATTATTAACGTGTACGAATGGTATATAATACCGACAAGATGAGAGTAAGACACATGTGCAACATCTGGGTATCTTTATTGTAGACGTTTCGCCATCCAGTGGCTTTATCAATACAAATTCCAGGACATAACTTGAAGACAGTAGAACTATGTACAGAAGATGAGGTAATCAGTCCCTCAACCTAGGAGTAGGTGCGAACAGCACCATAGTCGTGGAGATTCTGAAGCAGAAGAAAGAATCCTGGTGCTTATATAGTAACGTCAGGTGAAGCAGACGAGGGCAAATTCACTGGTGGGCGGGAATCCCCAGTGGAAGTAGGTCCTTCCCAAAGAGATGGGTTAGTTGTAGTAGTAGTTGTCGTAGTGAAGGTTATGTACATGTCCTCAGAATTAAGATTCCATGATGTTGCAGTGTCTGACAAGTTGTGTACTACAACTAACCCATCTCTTTGGGAAGGACCTACTTCCACTGGGGATTCCAGCCCACCAGTGAATTTGCCCTCGTCTGCTTCACCTGACGTTACTATATAAGCACCAGGATACTTTCTTCTGCTTCAGAATCTCCACGACTATGGTGCTGTTCGCACCTACTCCTAGGTTGAGGGACTGATTACCTCATCTTCTGTACATAGTTCTACTGTCTTCAAGTTATGTCCTGGAATTTGTATTGATAAAGCCACTGGATGGCGAAACGTCTACAATAAAGATACCCAGATGTTGCACATGTGTCTTACTCTCATTATTATTAACATTTTTAATGGGGGGCTTCAAGTCTGTCTACTACATGAGATCATTAAGGCTGATTGGTTTGTCAGTGGGGTTTAAAGTCTATCTACTACATGAGGGTTATCAGTTCTGCAAGTCACCTCTATACCTACCAGGTATATACCTTGACAGCTGCATATCTCTCAGAGTATATATGTTAAGAATTTGCTTGAATTCTTTGGGTATTAAACAATTCTGTCTGGCAGTGGATAGGTTACCGCGCAACCCTTGTGTAGTCGATAGGCTTCAAACCCTACTAACCAAACTGTATACCGCCAGTCAGGAATACTTTAATACCTAGAATGAGAATTAAATTCTGGGTGTATACACGGAGAAACATACACTTCTCGGTGTATGAATCACATGTTCTTGAGGAGGTTAAAAACTCCGTGAAGAAACGACTCATTCAAAGGCTTCATGAAAAGCTTCAAAGCCTCGAAGCTGAGCTTGACGAAGCTTATTTTCCCTCACTGTGGTTGGATCAGCTACCAGGAGGGTCGCTTCACTACACTCTCCTACCTACAGGTAAAATGCACTAAAATGTGTGTATCCTTCAGTATATATACACCCAGATATGTGTATTTGTGTATACATACATCGGTGTGTAACTCATTGTATATGTATCAGAGTATATACATTGAGAAGTTGGTTTAGAAAGACACGTAAGCAAACACTATAACATACTTATTAGAAAACGTTTCGGTCCTGGGACCTTGATCACTTCTAACATACAGAGGTAGAAAGACATTACATATATAGGCGGAGAGTGAGATGTGACGCACGTGACCTGAGGAATGTCATAAGAACATAAGAATGGAGGAACACTGTAGAAGGCCTACTGGCCCATGCGAGGCAGGTCCTTATCAAAACAACCTCTACCTATGATGAGGACGGGTAGACGATGAAATCATGTGACACCTGTGTTGTTGGGTTGGTGCTGCTTAAGTATCATGTATGCCAATGTTTTTGAAATTTTGTAATTTCCAATGTTGCGTTCTATAGTGTCGGTGACGGCGATTAGTGAGGCTGCCAGGCACCGTCGGCATCTGAGGTCTGGTTCTGTGAGAACGAGTTGTGCCTCGTTCCAGTTCATCAAATGCCCCGTGGAGTCTCTGTGGAGGACACAGGCGTACCTTACATCGTCTCTGTTAGAGGCATTTCGATGCTCATTCAGGCGGACTGCAAGATCTCTGCCTGTCTCGCCTACATATTTCTTGGGACAGAACCCACTGGGGATAGTGTAGACGCCTGCTGTAGAAGTTAGAGGTGTGGGGCTGCGTTTCGTAGTGAGGTCTTTGATAGATGATGTGATCAAGGTCCCAGGACCGAAACGTTTTCTAATAAGTATGTTATAGTGTTTGCTTACGTGTTTTTCTAAACCAACTTGTCGGTATTTATTACCAAGGTTTATACCACATTGAGAAGTGCACACCTCTCAGTGTATATACAGAGATATACATATCTGTGCATATACTGGTGTATATCAGTGTATATAACATGTTTGTAGATGCTCGGACTGTGTATAATCCCTAAGGATTTAGCGCTCTCAAAATCAGTACTGAATCCGCTGTAATTGTCGATGCTTATATCGTAATAATTATAACTGATGGTAGTAAGCTAGTGAATTGTTATAAGTGATTATATTGTTGTCGCGGGAGTGTTGTCGCGGGAGTGTTGTCGCGGGAGTGTTGTCGCGGGAGTGTTGTCGCGGGAGTGTTGTCGCGGGAGTGTTGTCGCGGGAGTGTTCTCAGGAAACAACAAATTAACATGGCCTCTATACTGTTAAGGATTGAACAGGTGGCTTGGCTACAGCACCAGCTGGCTACCCCAGCACCAGCTGGCTACCCCAGCACCAGCTGGCTACCCCAGCACCAGCTGGCTACCCCAGCACCAGCTGGCTACCCCAGCACCAGCTGGCTACCCCAGATCCAGCTGGCTACCCCAGCACCAGCTGGCTACCCCAGCACCAGCTGGCTACCCCAGCACCAGCTGGCTACCCCAGCACCAGCTGGCTACCCCAGCACCAGCTGGCTACCCCAGCACCAGCTGGTTACCCCAGCATCAGCTGACTACCCCAGCACTAGCTTGGGACCCCAGCACTACCTGGCTACCCCAGCACCAGCTGACTACCCCAGCACTAGCTTGGGACCCCAGCACTACCTGGCTACCCCAGCACCAGCTGGCTACCCCAGCATCAGCTGACTACCCCAGCACTACCTGGCTACCCCAGCACCAGCTGACTACCCCAGCACCAGCTTGGGACCCCAGCACTACCTGGCTACCCCAGCACCAGCTGACTACCCCAGCACTAGCTTGGGACCCCAGCACTACCTGGCTACCCCAGCACCAGCTGGCTACCCCAGCATCAGCTGACTACCCCAGCACTACCTGGCTACCCCAGCATCAGCTGACTACCCCAGCACTAGCTTGGGACCCCAGCACTACCTGGCTACCCCAGCACCAGCTGACTACCCCAGCACCAGCTGACTACCTCAGCACCAGCTGACTACCCCAGCACCAGCTGACTACCCCAGCACCAGCTGACTACCCCAGCACCAGCTGACTACCCCAGCACCAGCTGACTACCCCAGCACCAGCTGACTACCCCAGCACCAGCTGACTACCCCAGCACCAGCTGACTACCCCAGCATCAGCTGACTACCCCAGCACTAGCTTGGGACCCCAGCACTACCTGGCTACCCCAGCACCAGCTGACTACCCCAGCACCAGCTGACTACCCCAGCACCAGCTGACTACCCCAGCACCAGCTGACTACCCCAGCACCAGCTGACTACCCCAGCATCAGCTGACTACCCCAGCACTAGCTTGGGACCCCAGCACTACCTGGCTACCCCAGCACCAGCTGACTACCCCAGCACCAGCTGACTACCCCAGCACCAGCTGACTACCCCAGCACCAGCTGACTACCCCAGCACCAGCTGACTACCCCAGCATCAGCTGACTACCCCAGCACTAGCTTGGGACCCCAGCACTACCTGGCTACCCCAGCACCAGCTGAGTACCCCAGCACCAGCTGACTACCCCAGCACCAGCTGACTACCCCAGCATCAGCTGACTACCCCAGCACTAGCTTGGGACCCCAGCACTACCTGGCTACCCCAGCACCAGCTGACTACCCCAGCACCAGCTGACTACCCCAGCACCAGCTGACTACCCCAGCATCAGCTGACTACCCCAGCACTAGCTTGGGACCCCAGCACTACCTGGCTACCCCAGCACCAGCTGACTACCCCAGCATCAGCTGACTACCCCAGCACTAGCTTGGGACCCCAGCACTACCTGGCTACCCCAGCACCAGCTGACTACCCCAGCACCAGCTGACTACCTCAGCACCACCTGGCTACAGTCATCCAGACACCATCTTTAATCATCAATGGTCAGTTTCAGTTCTACAGTTGTTGAAAATCTCACATTCACTGCATCATAAATTGTTTTTCCATTGTTGTTTAATGAAGGTCTAAGATTTTACGATATATTGTGAGGATACACAAGGTGTGTGTGTGTGTGTGTGTGTGTGTGTGTGTGTGTGTGTGTGTGTGTGTGTGTGTGTGTGTGTGTGTGTGTGTGCGTGCGTGTTGTGTGTACTCACCTAGTTGAGGTTGCAGGGGTCGAGTGCGTGTGTGTAGTGTGTGTGTGTAGTATGTGTATAGTATGTGTTTTGTGTGTGTTGTGTGTTCCGTGTGTGTTGTGTGTTCTGTGTGTGTTGTGTGTTCTGTGTGTGTTGTGTGTTCGTGTGTGTGTTGTGTGCGTGTTGTGTGTACTCACCTAGTTGAGGTTGCAGGGGTCGAGTGCGTGTGTGTAGTGTGTGTGTGTAGTATGTGTATAGTATGTGTTTTGTGTGTGTGTGTGTGTGTGTGTGTTGTGTGTTCCGTGTGTGTTGTGTGTTCTGTGTGTGTTGTACGCTGTGTGTATGTTGAGGTCAGTGGTCACCAGCGGTCATACCTGCTTAAGCTCTTGGGAGTTAGCGTGGGCTGTTACCAAGCACCATGGCTTGTTGTAGTGTTTTAGAATCTCAGGTTCAAGTGTTGAAGGAGATTCTACCTCTTCAGGAGGAAAATAGGAGGCTGGAGCTTTGCATAGATGAGTTTGGGAGCGAGTGTGAGAAGGATTTAGCTGGTAAGGAAGGAATGGTCACCAGCACTGATAGTGGCAGCCGCTTTAAGTGGCAAGTGGTTCACAGTTCAGGAAGAAGATGAGTTAATAGAAAAGATGTAAAGGTAGGAAATCGATTCTCTGTTCTCCAAGACGAGTGTACTTCAGTGGTTAGTGAGGATGAAGGTACCACTGATTCCCCCTGCTAATCAAGGTAAGAATATTTTAATAGTAGGCGATACTCAGGTAATATATATGGACCGTGCATTTTGTAACAGAGACAGAAAGGTCAGACAGAGAGTGTGCCTTCCTGGAGCTGGTGTTGGTGACATAGTCAGCAGGTTGGATAATATTATGGCAGGTAATGGGAACAAACCCATTATCTGTCTTAGTGCTGGGGGTAATGACATTGGGAAGGGCAGGAGAGGGGAGCTGCTGGATATGTACAGGTTAGCCATAAAAGTAGTTAGGTCAAAGGGAGGGATCCCAGTCGTATGTAGCATCTTGCCTAGAAAGGGAGTGGGCAATGAATGAATGTCTAGGGTAATTGGTATAAATTTCTGGCTAGACAGGTACTCCAAGGAACTTGCAATCCCATTCATTGATAACTGGGACCTATTCTTTGACAAAGGTGATATGTATGCAAGGGATGAGGCTCATCTCTCTGGGGATGGAGTGGTTGCATTAGCCAATTCAATTGAGAGGGAAATTGATGACTTGTCTAGGAATTTAAACTGATAGATTATAGAGGTATGAGTGTTTGTGGGAAACAATCAGGCTGCAGCATTAGGGTTACAAACAGCAGTTATTACCTTGATACCTCAGGGATATGTTTAAAAGACAATATTCAAAATAAAGTTGTTAGTAATGGCAAATCAATTGATCAACAAACAAAGAGAGATAGTAGAGGGCAACAAGTGACTAGCTCCCTTAAGGTTTACTCTACAAATAGTAGGAGTGTAAGAAATAAGATAGATGAGCTAAGATTACTTGCAAGTGTAGGTAATATAGATATTATTGGTATAAGAGACCTGGTTCAACCTGAAAGATAGAGAAATGTCTTCTGAATGCAACATACAGGGTTATAAACTATTCCACACTGATAGGGTCAACAGGAAGGGTGGTGGAGTGGCGATGTAAGTCAGAGAAAACTTAAATTGTTGTCTTAGACATGATATAGGATTAGAAACATCGAACACTGAATCTTTTTGGCTACAATTCCTCGAGGGACGTGACAAATTAATTTTGGGTGTGATTTATAGGCCCCCAAACCTTGATAGGGAGTGCAGTAAGCTGCTTTGCGACGAAATTCATAAGGCATCTAGATATGAAAATCTTGTGATAATGGGAGATTTTAACTTTAGACAAATTGATTGTAACAATATGACAGGAAATCTTGAGTCTAGTGACTTTCTTGATACGGTTCAGGATTGCTTTTTAGAACATGTTGTGACAGAACCAACTAGAGGAAACAAGCTGCTTGACTTGGTTCTTGCCAACAAAGATTCACTAATTAATAATCTTGAGGTTAATAATGAGCTTGGCTAAAGTGATCGCAAATCACTTAGTTTCAATATATCATGGAATTACCCAGATAACTGCAATCAAATCTCTGTCCCAGATTTTCGCTTGGCAGACTTCATGGGACTGAAAAATTACCTAGGTGGGCTAAATTGGGATGTCCTGACTATGGGTCAGGTAGGTGATCTTGGTTGCCAATATGAGGTTTTTCAGAGCATAGTTCTAGCTGCCCAGACAACTTTTGTTCCGAGTAGGGAAATTAGATCTAACAAAAATGATCCCAAATGGACGAACAATAGATTAAACCATCTCATTGGTCAAAAGAGAGGCATATATAGGCGTATCAAAAGAGGAGATGGACAGTTAAGAAATCGATATATTCAATTAAAGAGAGAAATAAAGAAAGGAATAAGAAAAGCAAAAAGGGATTATGAGGCTAAGGTCGCAAGGGATTCAAAGACTAACCCAAAAGGGTTATTTCAGGTATACAGAAGTAAGTTTAGGGACAAGACTGGCCCACTTAAGAGTAACTCTGGTCAGATCACTGACAGTGATAAGGATATGTGTGAAATTATCAATACCTACTTCCTCTCAGTTTTCACCCAGGAAAATACTAGCGATATTCCAGAAATAATAGATTATGTAGAACAGGATAATGAACTATGTTCGATTGTGGTAACTAGTGACATGGTCCTCAGACAAACTAAAACCTAACAAATCCCCAGGCCCTGATGAACTGTTTGCAAGGGTGTTAAAGGAATGTAATGAGAAACTTAGCATACCTTTACCTAATCTTTTTAACATGTCACTACAAACTGGCATAGTGCCTGATAAGTGGAAAATGGCAAACGTAATACCTATTTACAAGGCAGGTGACAGGTCCTTGGCTTCGAACTAAAGACCAATAAGCCTTACCTCCATAGTGGGAAAATTTATGGAATCAATAATTGCCGAAGCAATTCGTAGCCATCTTGACAGGCACAGATTGATAAATGAATCTCAACACGGTTTTACAAAGGGGCGTTCCTGTCTTACGTATTTACTAACATTTTTCACTAAGGTGTTTGAGGAGGTAGATCATGGTAATGAACATGATATTGTGTATATGGACTTCAGTAAGGCTTTCGATAGAGTTCCACACCAGAGCCATTTGAGGAAACTTAAGGCACACGGAATAGGAGGAGAAATTTTTTCCTGTGTAGAGGCATGGCTGACAAATAGAGAGTTTGCATAAATGGGGAGAAATCAGAATGGGGGCACGTCACAAGCGGTGTTCCTCAGGGGTCAGTGTTGGGGCCGTTGTTGTTCACAATTTAAATAAACGACATAGATGAGGGAATAAACAGCGACATAAGCAAATTTGCTGATGACACCAAAATAGGCCGTCCAATTCATTCTAATGAGGACATTAGAGCACTCCAGGATGATTTGAATAGACTGAAGCAATAGTCAGAGAAGTGGCAGATGCAGTTTAATATTGACAAATGCAAAGTTCTAAATGTTGGACAGTTAAATAACCATGCCACATATAAACTAAATAATGTAGATCTTAATGCTACTGATTGCAAAAAGTCTTTAGGAGTCCTGGTTACAAGTAATGTAAAACCAAGACAACAGTGCATTAGTGTTCGCAATAAAACTAACAGAATTCTTGGCTTCATATCTAGAAGTATAAATAATAGAAGTCCTCAGGTTGTTCTTCAACTCTATATATCCTTGGTTAGGCCTCATTTAGACTATGCTGCTCAGTTTTGGTCACCG
Source organism: Cherax quadricarinatus (assembly GCF_038502225.1). Taxonomy (NCBI): domain Eukaryota; kingdom Metazoa; phylum Arthropoda; class Malacostraca; order Decapoda; family Parastacidae; genus Cherax; species Cherax quadricarinatus. Next base: position 3,862,694 of record NC_091310.1, on the reverse strand, counting down.
TATTACAGAATGGATATAAATGCTCAGGAAAACGTGCAGAAGAGGATGACAAAGATGATCCCATGTATCAGAAATCTTCCCTATGAGGATAGACTGAAGGCCCTGAATCTGCACTCTAGAAAGGCATAGAATTAGAGGGAATATGATCGAGGTGTATAAATGGAAAACAGGAATAAATAAAAGGGATGTAAATAGTGTGCTGAAAATTTCCAGCCAAGACAGGACTCGCAGCAATGGTTTCAAGTTGGAAAAATTCAGATTCAGGAAGGATATAGGAAAGCACTGGTTTGGTAATAGAGTTGTGGATGAGTGGAACAAACTGCCGAGTACAGTTATTCAGGCTGAAACGTTGTGTAGTTTTAAAAATAGGTTAGATAAATACATGAGTAGGTGTAGGTGGTAGTGAGTTGGACCTGACTAGCTTGTGCTGCTGGGTCTGGTGCCGTGCTCCTTCCTTGAGTGGAGGTTATCAGACTGGGTCGGTCATTGGGCTAATCCTGGGGGCGGTCATTGGTCTAATCCGAGGGGGACATGGACCTGCTCCGAATGGGTCAGTAGGCCTGTTGCAGTATTCCTTCTTTCTTATGTTATGTTGTGTATTTGGGTGTGTGTGTGCGCGTGTGTGTGTGCGCGTGTGTGTGTGCGCGTGTGTGTGCGCGCGTGTGTGTGTGCGCGTGTGTGTGTGCGCGTGTGTGTGTGTGCGCGCGTGTGTGTGCGCGCGCGTGTGTGTGTGCGCGTGTGTGTGTGCACGTGTGTGTGTGCGCGTGTGTGTGTGCGCGTGTGTGTGCGCGTGTGTGTGTGCGCGTGTGTGTGTGCGCGTGTACTCACCTATTTGTACTCACCTATTTGTGGTTGCAGGGGTCGAGTCCTAGCTCCTGGCCCCGCCTCTTCACCGGTTGCTACTAGACCCTCTCTCTCCCCGCTCCATGAGCTTTATCAAACCTCGTCTTAAAACTGTGTATGGTTCCTGCCTCCACTACGTCATTTTCTAGGCTATTCCACTGCCTTACAACTCTATGACTGAAGAAATACTTCCTACTATCTCTCTGACTCATTTGTGTCTTCAACTTCCAATTGTGGCCTCTTGTTTCTGTGTCCCCTCCCTGGAACATCCTGTCCTTGTCCACCTTGTCTATTCCACGCAGTATTTTATATGTCGTTATCATGTCTCCCCTGACCCTCCTGTCCTCCAGTGTCGTCAGGCCGATTTCCCTTAATCTTTCTTCATAGGACATTCCCCTTAGCTCTGGAACTAACCTTGTTGCAAACCTTTGTACTTTCTCTAGTTTCTTGACGTGCTTTATCAAGTGCGGGTTCCAAACAGGTGCTGCATACTCCAGTATGGGCCTGACATACACGGTGTACAGTGTCTTGAATGATTCCTTACTAAGGTGTCGGAATGCTGTTCTCAGGTTTGCCAGGCGCCCATATGCTGCAGCAGTTATCTGATTGATGTGTGCTTCCGGAGACATGCTCGGTGTTATACTCACCCCAAGATCTTTCTCCTTGAGTGAGGTTTGCAGTCTTTGGCCACCTAGCCTATACTCTGTCTGTGGTCTTCTGTGCCCTTCCCCTATCTTCATGACTTTGCATTTGGCAGGATTAAATTCGAGAAGCCATTTGCTGGACCAGGTGTCCAGTCTGTCCAGGTCTCTTTGAAGTCCTGCCTGGTCCTCATCAGATTTAATTCTCCTCATTAACTTCACATCATCTGCAAACAGGGACACTTCTGAGTCTAACCCTTCCGTCATGTCGTTCACATATACCAAAAATAGCACTGGTCCTAGGACCGACCCCTGTGGGACCCCGCTCGTCACAGGTGCCCACTGTGATACATCATTACGTACCATGACTCGTTGTTGCCTCCCTGTCAGGTATTCTCTGATCCATTGCAGTGCCCTTCCCGTTATATGCGCCTGATGCTCTAGCTTCTGCACTAATCTCTTGTGAGGAACTGTGTCAAAGGCCTTCTTGCAGTCCAAGAAGATGCAATCAACCCACCCCTCTCTCTCTTGTCTTACTTCTGTTATTTTATCATGAAACTCCAGAAGGTTTGTGACACAGGATTTGCCTTCCGTGAATCCGTGCTGGTTGGCATTTATACTCCTGTTCCGTTCCAGGTGCTCCACCACTCTCCTCCTGATAATCTTCTCCATAATTTTGCATACTATACACGTCAATGACACAGGTCTATAGTTTAGTGCCTCTTTTCTGTCTCCTTTTTTTGAAAATGGGAACTACATTTGCCGTCTTCCATACCTCAGGTAGTTGCCCAGTTTCCAGGGATGTGTTGAAGATTGTGGTAAGTGGTACGCACAACATATCTGCTCCCTCTCTAAGGACCCATGGAGAGATGTTGTCCGGTCCCATTGCCTTTGAGGTATCGATGTCCCTTAGCAGTTTCTTCACCTCCTCCTCATCTGTATGTATGTCGTCCAACACTTGTTGGTGTATTCCTTGTTGGTGTCCCCATCTGGTCTGTCCCCCCAGAGTCCTTCCTGTCTCTACTGTAAATACTTCCTTAAATCTCGTGTTGAGCTCTTCACATACCTCTTGATCGTTTCTTGTGAGTTCTCCACCTTCTTTCCTCAGCCTTATCACGTGTGTGTGCACGCGTGTGTGTGTGCGCGTGTGTGTGCGCGCGTGTGTGTGCGCGCGTGTGTGTGTGCGCGTGTGTGTGTGTGCGCGTGTGTGTGTGCGCGTGTGTGTGTGCGCGTGTGTGTGTGCGCGTGTGTGTGTGCGCGTGTGTGTGTGCGCGTGTGTGTGTGTGCGCGTGTGTGTGTGTGCGCGTGTGTGTGTGCGCGTGTGTGTGTGCGCGTGTGTGTGTGCGCGTGTGTGTGTGCGCGTGTGTGTGTGCGCGTGTGTGTGTGAGCGCGTGTGTGTGTGCGCTCGTGTGTGTGTGTGCGCGTGTGTGTGTGTGCGCGTGTGTGTGTGCGCGCGTGTGTGTGTGCGCGCGTGTGTGTGTGTGCGCGTGTGTGTGTGTGCGCGTGTGTGTGTGTGTGCGCGTGTGTGTGTGTGTGTGCGCGTGTGTGTGTGTGCGCGTGTGTGTGTGTGCGCGTGTGTGTGTGTGCGCGTGTGTGTGTGTGCGCGTGTGTGTGTGTGTGTGTGTGTGTGTGTGTGTGTGTGTGTGTGCGCGTGTGTGTGTGTGTGTGCGCGTGTGTGTGTGTGTGTGTGTGTGTGTGTGTGTGTGTGTGTGCGCGTGTGTGTGTGCGCGTGTGTGTGTGTGCGCGTGTGTGTGTGTGCGCGTGTGTGTGTGTGCGCGTGTGTGTGTGTGCGCGTGTGTGTGTGTGCGCGTGTGTGTGTGTGCGCGTGTGTGTGTGTGCGCGTGTGTGTGTGTGCGAGTGTGTGTGTGTGCGCGTGTGTGTGTGTGCGCGTGTGTGTGTGTGCGCGTGTGTGTGTGTGCGCGTGTGTGTACTCACCTATTTGTACTCACCTATTTGTGGTTGCAGGGGTCGAGTCATAGCTCCTGGCCCCGCCTCTTCACTGATTGCTACTAGGTCCTCTCTCTCCCTGCTCCATGAGCTTTATCATACCTCGCCTTAAAACTATGTATGGTTCCCGCCTCCACTACTTCACTTTCTAGACTATTCCACGACTTGACTACTCTATGACTGAAGAAATACTTCCTAACATCCCTTTGATTCATCTGAGTCTTCAACTTCCAATTGTGACCTCTTGTGTATGTGTCCCATCTCTGGAACATCCTGTCTTTGTCCACCGTGTCTATTCCGCGCAGTATTTTATATGTCGTTATCATGTCTCCCCTGACCCTCCTGGCCTCCAGTGTCGTCAGGCCGATTTCCCTCAACCTTTCTTCGTACGACAATCCCCGTAGCTCTGGGACTAGTCTTGTTGCAAACCTTTGCACTTTCTCTAATTTCTTGACGTGCTTGACTAGGTGTGGATTCCAAACTGGTGCTGCATACTCCAGTATGGGCCTGACGTAAATGGTATACAGTGTCTTGAACGACTCCTTATTGAGGTATCGGAACGCTATCCGTAGGTTTGCCAGGCGCCCGTATGCTGCAGCAGTTATCTGATTTATGTGCGCCTCAGGAGATATGCTCGGTGTTATACTCACCCCCAGATCTTTTTCCTTGAGTGAGGTTTGCAGTCTTTGGCCATCTAAATTATATTGTGTCTGCGGTCTTCTTTGCCCTTCCCCAACCTTCATGACTTTGCATTTGGCAGGGTTAAACTCAAGGAGCCAGTTTCTGGACCAGGCTTGTAGCCTGTCCAGGTCTCTTTGTAGTCCTGCCTGATCCTCATCCGATTTGATTCTTCTCATTAACTTCACATCATCTGCAAACAAGGACACTTCTGAGTCTATCCCTTCCGTTATGTCGTTCACATATACCAAGAACAGCACAGGTCCTAGGACTGACCCCTGTGGAACCCCGCTTGTCACAAGCGCCCACTCTGACACCTCGTCACGTACCATGACTCGTTGTTGCCTCCCTGTCAGGTATTCTCTGATCCATTGCAGTACCTTTCCTGTTATGTGTGCCTGATCTTCTAGCTTTTTCAGTAACCTCTTGTGAGGAACTGTGTCGAAGGCCTTTT